>NC_139921.1:21772655-21978355 GCF_963514095.1 Eutrigla gurnardus
CCTAGTAAGGTTAAGGTGAAATAAACCTTGAAAAGGGTATAACAAAAAAATCAGAAAAAACAGGCAAAGTAGAGCACTATTAAAAATAGACATGATTTTAAAAAAGTGTTTTGGGTTAAAGAAGTAAAATCTTCTGAAGGGGTCAAGGCAAGTAAAAGTAGACTAATCATAATGTCTACCTGTAGAAAACTTGGCCTTTTTACTTCCTTCATTAGAGATATGGACATAGATTGTGCTTGACTACAGATGTAATGGCATACACATGGAAAACACACACACAGATGCACTCATCTCATCCTCTGTGTCCTGCATCTGGAAGTTGCTCCATGAAAAGTGGCTTCTTCCTGCTCTCGCTGGAAACATTTTTTTTTTCCAACCAGAGGAAGGCTTCTTCTGGGAGCTGGCCCACATCCAGGAACACTCAGGCTTCACAGCTGTCTTACAGCATTTAAATGCAGCATATGGTACCCAAGTACCATTGTTTCACCACTAAAGACCCTGTTTTTTCATCAAGGAAGAAAGGCCATTTAATGTCAGTTTCATTTGCAGAGAGAAAGAAGTTTTGAAAATGAAAACTAGGCGGTGAGAAAGAGTGATGGGGTTTTTTTTGCGTTGTTTTTTTTTTTTTAGGTTCTTTTCTCAGACCATCACTAATTTTGGCAGCGATGACACCGTGATTCTCAGCCTGTGAGTTTGTGAAACAACACCATCTGTGTGCTTTCCTCTAATTAGGGTAATAGCCACAAATATTACTGCAACAGTTCCTCATGACAAGCTGTTACATGCCAATGTGTGAAGACTTTTTTTTTTTTTTCGTGGGTCTGATTGGCACAAGTTAGCAATCACACTGATGTAACTGAACAGCAATGCTGCAGTTATAATAACAATCAGGAGACGTCCTTTTTTTTTCTATCTCACTTGGCAGTGTTCCCATGTAATAAATAACATATGCAATTTTTTTTTTCTTTTAATTGCATTAATTGCAACGTGTATTTTTAATTTTCCGTATTTTCCGTATGCGGCTTTTAAGGTCACGTCTTGTGAAATGGAAAAAGACAGTATCATATTATCGTGTTTTCAGACAATAAGACCTTTGTGCTGCATGTGATGAGAGCACGACTGCAATTACCGAGCTTCACCTGCTGTGCAAACGCGCCTCGCATTACCTCAAAAACAATATCATATTCATCATCAAAAACCAGACAAAAACATTTCATTTCAGGACACACAATACATCACACTATCTCCTCAATCTACTTCCTTCATTTTCTTTGGTAGCAATTCAACCCAAAATCTGACATTAACAAATGGAAGTTAATTTGCCTCCCTCAGAACATGTTATAATCAGTCTAAAGGTTAATGTTTCTGCTAATTTATAAATGCAGGATTGCTGTCAGCATGAGGGGGAAATGGTTTTGAAAGGCCTGACATTGTAAATTAAGCCTGTCAGATCGTCTCTCTGTACCGGCGGATCAGAAGATGCCGCAGTCTATGATGTCAGACAGGCAGGCAAACAGCCCTGGGGGACAGACCTTGCTCCTTTACTTCCAAACACCGGAACGCCAGAAATGATGTGGCTATGGAAAGGTAGCTGGGCACACAGGCGGGAGGCCGGGCAGTCTCACCTTTAGGGCCTGCACTGGTTCGTGGAAACCGCGTGTGATGTTGATGTCTGATGAGGTTTTAGCTAATTTGTTGAGACTCATAGGGGAGGATCACTGGAATGAAGATGTCATGCTTTTACAGTGCGTTGTATCTGATCACATTTGCCCCGTAAAACTGTTTTTCCTCTTGTTGTTTTTACCATTCAAACATAGAAAATATTTTCTTAATGGACAGATTAATGGCGTAGTTAAATTTGGTAGCGAATGACACGTGCAAGAATTTAAAATTAAGATTTCAGAAATGTATTTCTGTTTTATTAGTAATCGGGGATAAGGTTGCACCATCTTTTCGTACACTTATTTAAAAGTTTTCTGTTACGTCGCACGTGAGTTTTTAGTTATAATTGTTTGAATCTGTCTCTATGCTATTACATAGTTTAACCTGTAGATGGTGCTAGGCTTGGGGTCCTTCGTTCTGGTTTGTGTTGAGAGTGAGGAAGCCGAGAGTTCGCCTGAACATTCTATGCAACATGTCATTGTCCTTGTCATTGTTCTCAGGTGAGTAAACTTTATATATTTAGTAAAATGTTAGTAGTTTAATTCATGAACAACTCTAATGAAATCTGACAATTCATTAAATTTGGTTGCACCAATTAATCTTAAACATCGAAATTGAAACTTAATTTGTAAAGACTTGTAATGTGTGAATCACTCGCTACAAGACGTCTGTGTGAGCTAATCAAAAGCAATCAATTATGTAAACAGGAAGTCACTGTAGCAACACAAGCTCCGAGATAACCTTGCCGTGTGTTTTACTTTTGTAAATGAAGGTTTCTGCTTTTGTTTAGAGTGCGTGGGAAATAAGTAATTAAGTCCAACTTTATCAGCAAACACTACAAAATTTGAGGTGTTTTATAATTAAATGTACTTTTTTATCAAGGTTATGTTCACGATTTTTTCATATTAGGCCTACACCTTCATTTTTTCAGTCTAAACAGGTCTATGCTAACTAGCCGTAGCTAGCCTTCTCAGTTAGCTCTGGTTGCTACACAACACATCCACCTGGCAGTTATTAGGGTTTCAAATCTTGTAAGAATATGTGCAACTAATTTTAATCCAGTGATGTGCAAATCTCCATTCAGCAAACACTTGCATTATAACTTAGTTGCGTTTGAAGTGACAAAGAGCTGGTGCAACCAGAACCCAGATGAGTCTTTCTTCTAGTGTCTTCTCAGTTTGTCCTTGCTGCCTTTAATCATCACATAAATGTCGGATTGCTAAATTTGCCTGTAAGGGAAAAAAACTCAGCAATGCCAAGTTCACATCAACTATCTTTCCTCTGGAATTGCTCCATTCATGCTAAGTGTTAAAGAGCCTTGTGGGATGGAAAGAATTACAGCCGTATAGTGGAGCCCATAAGCCAATCAGACATTGGGGGGTTGTTTCAGGGGTACAGGGCGAAACAGCCAAGCTCTGACAAGCACCGATCCAGCCCTGCTGGTGAGATGATGAGGCCAAGAAAGTATGATAAAGATTATGTCAAACCGGTGGTAGAAAAAAAAAGAATTCTTCCTCAGTGAGAAGAAATGGCAACCGACAGATTAGACATCTTCTCCTGTAATCTGTATAAAGCTTTGACATATATGTCGGCTGCAGGCCCAATTCTTTTTTCTTTTTTTTTTCTTACTCTCACTCTCTGCCATCCCATCTCAAGCTCTCCCAGGAAAAAATGACCAGAGGAGTTAGCATTGCTGCAGATAGAGAGAGAGAGGCCCGAAAATAAGTGGACTTTTGTCCGTCGAGCATCTGTAGCACAAGTGTGTGTGCAAGTGCATGCGTGTGTGTGTGTGTGTGTGTGTGTGTGTGTGGCTCCTGTGTTAAAATGTTTGCCCTCTCCTCTACATTGGCCGTCATTACTGCAGCCTGTCAGGACCCGGTCTAATGGTGTCTCACCTGACAACCTCACAACCCACCAAACAAGCAGCATACTGTAGGAACAGTACAGGCAGAGGAGGGGGGGAGAGTAAGGGAGAATACCAGGATCCTGTTGGAAGAAACGAGAGGAAAATACAATCAATGGAAAAGCAAAAATGTTGTCCAATAAAGTGGAAAAGTATGACATTTATGGTCGAGATGCTCCTCACAGAGAGAAATGTCTTCAGTAGCTGCATATGCAGAAAGTGCATCTTAAGGAATAACCATTATGGTAAGCAGGTCATTTCGCTGCCTGAATTTTTGGAGCAATTTGCATTAGTCTTCCGGTTCTGCAGGTAGCATTAAACCCTTAGACTCCCTCAAGACTAAAAAAAAAAAAAAAGTATGAGCAGAAGATTCTTTTGATGAGGGACAAATCGGAATATTGCTGCGCAGTGTGAAACAGGGTGCAATTCCCCCGAGGGTTTCCATTGTCCCTGCACCATAGTGTATCTGTCCAGTGTGTGCCTGCCCCGCTCCTCTGCTGCTGCTCAGACAGATGAGTGGAAGAATTTGCAGGTGTGTTGAATTTTTTTTTTTGCCTCATCATCCATTTTTTTCTGGTTTCCATCGAGGAAAAAGATGAAATTTGTTTTGTCCGCAGAACCACCCATGCTGATAATTTACGTCACATAACTTTTTATTTAAGCAAGGTATGCTGTGTGTCTTAGCAGGAGGGATATCTAATTCAGCCTTCCGTCTTTGCCATCGTTAGTGGAGGACAGAGGGTTTTCTCTTTTTTTTTCCTTCTTTTCCTGGAGCCTGCACATGTCTGGTTATGTCTTTGACTTGACATTCCACATTGTCTGTATATGTCCTTGGGCTGTGATGACCCCCTGCTGAGGCTCCAGGGCCCCGCCAAAGGGCCCGAGGTGCTTCACCAGGGTGACTTATAGCCGCTCTGATGAGAGACACACACAGACACACTCTCATGCAGACACACAGAAACACTAATTCACACGGCTCATGCATGCAGACACAAGCACGAATGTTTCCACTCTGTCAAGTGTTTTTTTTTTTTCAACCAGACATCTGCATGTCATCGGCTGTCTCCACGCAAAACTGCTACATATAGTTTTTTATTCTGTCCTTTGCGGAATCATTTTTTTCCTAATGGAAAGAGACTATGATTCCAAAATGTAATCATCACAACCTGAAACAACAGGAGGGAGGTAAAATGGCAAACTCCAGTATTAATGGCACGGCCTCCTAATAAATCACTCTCTACACAATAGCAAGCACACACACACTCGTACACACACACGTGCGTCGACACACCTGGCCGCCCCTTTACTCACACCGCTCTTCCTGCTCCATAGCCCCACCCAGTGTAGAACAAGAAGTGCATGACGGTGCTCTCTTGGACATGAGGATTTAATAGGTGACCCTGGGCTGCATGCTGGGTCCCCCGCTGCCTGGGCTCATCCAGCCGTAAAATGAGGCACAGGCAGGACCTGGCTGGTAATGAGAACTGGCATTTTGCTCAGGATAACCTCGGGAAAATCGCTTCTATAAATACCTTCTATAAATAAAAGTATACCTTGGCCCAAGACTGTGTAAGAGGGCTTTCACCGAAAAGGTCATCCATTGCCCCGACTCCGCCACGACTCACCATCTTCGACTCCCCCCCCTCCCTCCCCGTCCCCCCAAACCACTCTGTCTGTGTCCTGCGCCTCTTTTTCTCTTTCTCCTTATTTTATAAGGTCTATGTGTTTTAACTGTGGAGAATATGGTACGTTATCATTCATGTCGTGTGACCCTTGGAGGGTCATTCATCCTTCTCATGTGTATCCTCTCGTCTAATGACTCCGAGTGTCCTTGACCTTGGTCCGGCGTCAGGACATACATCCTGCAGCGGGAGAGAAAAAGACCATTTGACACATGGAGGAAAACGTGAAATAGAAAAGTAAGGGACTAACTCAGCAAATCTGCTAAAACATATTGGAGGAAGGACAGGTTTCTGGGGTTTGGTACACTGGCCCTGTGTTAATTATTGATTTTCAATACCGTCAATATTACAGATGTTGCTCTTCCTAATAAATAGTTTCAGAGATGCTGTTAAGGTTTGAATTGCGAGTTGACGGGGAGTCATCTGGGAATTATTTAAAAAATGTATGTATTTTTCTTCATGTGCCGTATATCTTGGTGAAATGTCAGGACGGTATGAAAAAATGAATAGTGCCAGTAGAGGAATTAAGCGTTCTTTTATGGGTTGAGGATTTTCCTTCTTCTTAAAATCAATAAACCATTGAATGAACAACCTGAAAAATGCATTACCAGAAAACCAAAACCAAACTTTTAAAAAACAAAGCAACAATCTAATTCAGTATAGATGAGACTGAGCATTAAACTGCAGTCTGACAGTCTCTGTGACTGTTGCTTAAATCCATTAAACAACCTGACATGTCAAATAAAGTCCCCGTTTGTTTTTTTGTTTATTCCTCATCTCTTTCTCCGTGGGAGCTTTCATCACACAGAAGGAGCCGAGATCCTGCAGGGCAGGTCACTTCTTTAACTTCGCTTAGCCCCCATTTTACTGCCTGTGGGCAGCTTAAACTGATTAGCCTCGACCTTACTAGGACACGCTGACCTCTCAACGCATCCAATACCACTTATTGATCAATATTTCTATTGATCTGGGGGCCCCACGTCGGATCAAGGGTGAATATTTCTATTGATTTTACCTGATTAGAGGAGACAAAAGGTTGCCAAATCAGTTTAGATGCAACCTGCCAACGTATGTGACAGCAGGCATGCGTGGGGATTTCCAGCCAGGATTAGATTTGATGAGTGTTAACTGTGGAATTGATATACTGTAGCTGCAGGATGTACCGATCCGGAGCTATTCAAGTAACACGGTATGTTAATGCAGTCATCCTTGCCCTTTAAATGCATTAGGTTATACCAATCGATATACCTGACTAAACCCAGCATTAGATCACATGCAGATGGAGTCATTTCTAAGTTATAGCTGGGGTTTTTGATGATGGTGGAAAAGAAAGGAGGGAACCAGTAGCGGTGTAATATTATTTATGGGTTGGTGATTTTATCCCCGGCTCGCCCTGTTTACACGTAGACGTGTCCTTGAGCAAGCCTCAATTGCTGCAAATGGTTAGGATGGTTAGGCCGAGAGCCTTCCACGATAGCTTGCTGCTAAATAAAATGCTAAATAAATGCAGTCAACCCACCAGATATATACAGCTCATAGGCTGCTTTTTACATGGTTTCAATAGCCCAGTAATTCAAATGTTCAAAATCAATAAAAACAGTAGTCCTCATTTTACAGGAATTAGAAATTAGTATAATAATATAAAAATGTGTCCTATGGAGTGACGTTCAATGGTTAGCGTTGTAGCGCTATGCTAACGTTAATATCCCTTCATGAAACACAAACCCTTAAATTTCATGTGACAGAATTGAGCAGGTTTTATTGGAGAATGTGGCATCGGCAGCCAACTATAACACGGGGGGCTGCAGGTTGCCCCTGACTGACTGGATACCGTGTAAAGCATCCAACGGCAATTAAAAGACTCATTTCTTGGCGCCCTGTTTGGACTCTGTATCCTCCACTGATCCACCGCAGGAAGAGAATACAAGTTCTCACAGCGCCGTCGACAACACGCTCACGTATGCATCCGCATGCTGCGTGTGTTGTGTATGCACACCATATCCTTTATTAAGCCATGGGAAAACATGCTTCCACCACTATTAAATATTGATGCCCTTAGTGGGATAAAACCCAGTGAATAAGTCATGAAACACTGACAACACAACACTCAAAGAAATAGAGAGCATGTGGACATTTGCAACGTGTGATGTGTGAATGTTACCACAGAGAGTGAGAGTGCGAGGGAGAGACAGAGACACAATAGAAAAAGAAGGAAAACACAGCGCGGTAACGTCAGCGGTGGTCCGTCCAAATGAAAAACGGATTTAGGAAGCCATAAGATGTGGCCATTCCATTTAGGGCTTTGTGGTTCGTTGAAACTGAATACATCCCACTTTGTTCCTCTTTAAAGTGGCTCATGAGTGCTGTATGCTAATGGAAGAGCTAGCGTTGCTAGTGATGGTTTCTCCATACCTTTGCCTTGGCTGGCCTTATGTATAAATTGGCAGCTTCCTGTCAGGCAAATAATCTCTAGCAGACCGTTTCTCTTTGAGAGCTAAACTAAGTGAAAGATTGAGATTCACCAGCTGACATTGGCCCGAACAGCTGAAGAAATGGCTACTTCTCTTCCGTTGTCCCCTGTGGTCTCAATTTTGCGGACATCACTTTTTTGTGAGGGGGGTCAGGGAGCCCAAAAATATGTCCTGCCAGAACCTCGCCATTTATCTATGCGGGTATTCTGTGTCAAGCTCAGCATGGCTAATTCTCTCCGGGACTCCCCCTCCGCTATGGAAGACAGACCTGACTGGCAAACTCACACATTATCGCCACAGTCATCCGATCCGCCTCTTCTCTTCTACTTCCCTTCATTCTTCGACTCGGGAGATCTGGAACGTGCCAGAAAAAAGCAGCGGGTTGGGCACAAATGACAATGAAGACTTCGTATGTTGCAGGATTACAAGTCAAACTCTACAAATGTAGCCTTAATGTAATTAGGGAAGCCATTACACAAGCCTTATTGTTGCCTCAGGCCAGACATTTCATCTTCAAAGTCCATTATACGGTATCAGCTCCCAAAACGTTCCAGTCAGGAGGATTCATCGTACTGTACGCCATAATGTTTTGGCAACTTCTCACTTGCCCACCACTTCCAATTTAACCTTTTTGTTCGACTCTCTTTGACATCCAAAAAGGAGAACTTACCATCAAGTTGAAAACCATTTAAGTTGTTCATACTTAGTCTAAAGGCACCGTCAGAATGCACTCCTCTCAATGCAATGTGTTTTTTTTTTCTTCTTCTTTTTTTCCTCTCGCATCAGGCCTTTCAGGAAGCAGAATTCATAGGCCTGTCATGTGCCGTGCATGGGGTTGAATGTGGTCATTTATACGAAGCCGACTGGAGCACAAAAAAAACCCAAGAGAAGCCATTTTGGTGCTGTCAGAGGGTTTTGTGGCTCTAAAAGGCTGTGGTGATGTGCTTTGACACTCGGGGTCTTGTATGGTGCTTTTAAGAGCTCTGCTTGGGCACTCTCTGCATCACACACTGCCAAGCAAGACAAAAACATACCTGTCACTGGCAAACGCTGCCGCTGCACTTAAAGAGATTCCAAGCTGATTTCATGCCAGCGGAGGTCTTGAGGTGACGTCGTTACATTTGTTGTCCAGAAAAAGCTTTCTTTTTGTTGTTGCTGCTGCTGGACGTTTAAGCCGTACTGTAGTTCTTCATTAACCGAGAAGTGCTTCTTTTTTCATAATTCCTATTGAAAAAGAGTGAATTTGTCTTTTTAGAGTTGAGAAGTCTACAGAAAGCTTTGGATCAGTCCAATGTAATACAGATTCATTTATTTTCTTTCAATCTCGCCACTGCTTTCGCCAACTCCTGTCAACAAAGGACTAATATCTCTGGTTTGACTTTGAGGAACAAACAATTGGGTGAACCACATGGTCACCAGTGTACAGTCAGGTAATTAGATTGTATATCAGGATAAAAATTCAAAGTGTAAAAGTACACATCGCCCCTGAAAGGTAAGTGATATGTATTTTTCTAATTTGGCACAGTCACTTTTTCCCCCAGAAGTTCACTTTTTGCCCAAATGAGCCGCCCTTCGTTTAAATCCATTGCCTTACAGGAAGGTCACAGTGTGCAACACAAACAAGAGAGACACAAAGGAGAGACCATCCTTCCTTCCTTCCCTCCCTTGCTTTCTCTTTCTCTTCGTCCCCTGCTACCTTTATTTGCTGCCCTATTAACAACTGTTACTGCAGCTTTAATTACGCCCCTGTGATCTCCAAGAGTGGCGGGCACGTGTCATCTCCTTCCCAGGGGAGCCTGGGTAATTACCAGCATCCATCGAAGGGCTGTTGCTCCTGTTCCTCGGTCGCCGCGGCGATAATCACACTGCCGCGGCTAACATCTGTTCCTTGGTCGAGAAGTCCAAGTGGCCTAAGCCTGTCACACCATGCCTCCCTGTGTCAGGCTTGACCCCTGACCCCACCCATGGCTCCGCAGGGCTAATTTGTTTACTCCCAGAGACAGGAAGGGACCAAACAAAAAAATCCCACCAGAATGCAAAAGCTTTGTGGTTTGAATATGGACAAACATAATAAAACTTAATAAACTGTATATGCTTTCTGTTCCTATGCAAACGTACTCGTTTGTTTGGAGGGAAAAAGCTATAGTCACCATTTATGCTTTCCTTTACAGAGCGTTGGTTCATATGCATTCACAAACCCTAGCAGAAATGGCATTTTTACCCATAAATGCATGTAGACCAAGTCATTTCTTAAGTTTTCAATCATTTTATATCAGATTTTTGAGTTTTCGTTTGGAGCATTAAGCCGTTCCAAACCTCCCCGTAACATAATATTTGATCCGTCTAACCAAACATAACATTCTAGCGCAGATTATGATCCTCAGGCTCGATGATGTCATGCATTTCATAATGTCATAGCTGTGAACTGTTTTAACATTTAACATTTTTAAAGTCAGAGTTGTCAATCTTAAGGTGAAATCTTGAGTTCTTATGACCTTTTCTCCTGTTTGAAGGAGGCTGCATCATTACTGTCAATGAGAAAAATAGTCTGCTTTATTAATCTCAGTCGGTGAAAACACAGTTTGAACAACTGTTTATTCCAAGGTACTAAATTAAATCGGAAATTCCACTTATGTTCCATTGATTGTCTCATCAAGGCTTTTGTTTGAGGCCCTTGGATCCTGTATAGAGGTCAGACTTATAGCAAATTTGTCTGAAGGGACTATTTTCCCGGACCAGAACGGAGATTTTACAGCAGAGTAGGACCTTGTCCAGTTCCATATACATCTCTTCACGACTCCTTCCTCTCATGTGCAGCACTCTTGCGATTCTTGGCCAAGTTTTTCATGGGAAAAGAAAGACGCATTTACAGAGCGCGAGTCAGAATTAGGCAGCAATCAGCATACAAATCCTCAGAGACTATAAAGCCATTTCCCTCTTTCTCACTGATGAGACCCAGCAGCAAGTTTTGCCCCGTTTCCAAACTTTTCCCATAATGAGAGCACTTAGATGCCTCTGACCACACTTAGACACAAGAAGAAGAAAAAGCGGGTGGCTTAAAAACGGTAGATGAAGGGATAGGTAGCTGCTCTAAATAAAGATGTATTGCATATTTGCCGCCGACGAGGTGGGAGAGTACGAAGACGCGTGGAGGCTTAAATAATGAAAAGCTTTCTGATCAAAGGGACGGCAAAAGCGATGTATTTAAGCAGGTCAGAATCTTTAAAAGCAGTTTTATTTATGCGCTTTTTAAAAAGAAAGTCACAGTCAATATTTGGCAGCTGTGACATTAACGAGCAACGTATTATAGGGGAGGGGGGATTCATAAATATGCATAAAGATATTAGTGGGGTGTTAACAGTAAGCACCTGTCTACTTAACCATGACAGGAACTCTGTGAGTGACTTTACAGAGACTCCCCCTCCTCACCGAGCCACATGTGTCCTTCTATACTTAACGTCGCCTCTCCCTGCCGGTGACAGTACCGCTGACAACCCGCACTTGGAGGAAAAGGAAGAAAAAAAAGAGCATGTTTTCAGAGATGTCAACCAGCGATGGTGAAAGCTCAAGGTTAGAGTTGCCTCGTTCACTCGTTGGCTGGCACATCCGCCAGCCTGCCTGCCTGCTCGCCTGTTCTATTGCCCGCTATGAATATTGGCTATCCACATTGTGGAATTAATAATGCATTTTCATATATTTTCCCATGTCAAGATGTGGGGAATAAACATAGCATCTGTCAAGTCGGCTCCTAAATCCGAAACTGTTGAAAGTCAAAAGGGTTGTGCATCCTTTTTTTCTTTTTCTGTTTTTTGCCGACGTGACGTGAAAAGCTGTCGGAGGTATTAACTTCCTCGGCTGTTGGCGTGTGCATAATTATGTTCAAAGTTTTATTAAGGAAGGTTAATCATCATTTATTTGTCCCCGCTGATAAGAAATGTGCAGGTTGTTAAGTAGCATTTCTCTTACTCAGATAAAAGAAGTCTTCGTGTGCAGTGCATTAAGTTTGTGCTGTAACACAATAACTGTATTATTACTGCACTGGTAACAAAAAAATTAAAAAATGAATTCCTTTTTTACACTGATTCAATTTATATTAAAAGGCAAAAGCTGACTGTATATGCTGGTGTCAACCCAGTTGTTTGTTCCCATTCTTAAATGCCAGAATGTCCTACATTGATGGGATGTAAGGAAGGCGATAGAGAGAGAAGAGGAAAATGCGATGGCCATCTGGGATGACTCAACATCCATGTCAGGGATCTCTGAATGTACCACGCGCCGCTCTGACTGTCACACGCCGTAGGATGCCAGGCTCAGACAGATGCAGGACAAAAGGTGCTGTTGTTTACCGTTATGTTCCCTCTCTCCTGCCCTCCCTTCATCCTCCCATCCTCCGTGTGCCTCTACGGGAGACTGGGGGGGGGGGGGCCCTTCCTGCTTCAGTCAAGCAGGCGCTGCAGTGTGGCTGATCTGAGTGCGACTGGGAGGGAGGGCGGGCGGGTTTTTGTAGGGATCGAGGGCTGCGGTGGGTCAGAACCCAACAAGCTGTGCTGGGAGGCTGATGTGCTCTTTCTCGCTTCTCTCTTTTTTTTTTTTTCTTCTCCCAACACCAGGTGGTGTGTTGCCTGTTTCCACCTGCTCACCTGAAATGCCACGCTGCCTCTCCCGGACAATCACCAGGTGTCATGCAGATTACCTAGCAACATAAGGTAAAGAGGCAGACGTGTGTGTAGGACACGGAGGTTGGTAAACAGGCATCCTAACTGCCACCCGCTATTGACACAGCTGACTCCTGCTCCCTCCGTGCCTTTAAAATAACTTTGAAGACTTTGAATGCAAATACAGACTTGGATCATAATGAACTACCTTTGGTTTGTACTATATTGTGTATATATATAGTGTTTTTATTACTCTAGAACAATCCCACTGAGTTGCCTTTTCTAACAATGAGTCCTGACCACGTGATTCACCCAAACACACGTCCTCAGCCTGACCGAGAGTGTGTTATACATGTTCCTCCCTTCCTCTCTCCCATCCGCCGTGTTTGTTCTTTCCCCTGTTTTGTGCTCTTAAAGGCGGAGAGGAGTGGGGCCTCTCGGCGCCACGTGGGACCTCGGAGAGCCAACCTTCTCAGACTTCTGGCTAACCTTCATGTTCAATCAATAACTCTCTACAGAGGCTCCATCTTTGGAGTTTGTTTGTTTCTGTTCTCCCCCGCTTGCCGCGCTACTTACATCACAGCCAAGATGATGAAATTGATCAACCTTGATGCTTTTAACCCCAAAATGAACTAGAGCATTTTAGAGAGCGGAAGGCAGGAGAGACTGAACAAAAATAATATATATTTATTGGTTTTCTAGTTCATGTGTTTTTTTTTTTTGTCTCAACATGTCATCACAACTGCTGCCATGCCATGTTTTCCCCTTTAAAAAAATCATAAATAATGTCACCTGGGGTTCCAATTAACTCTTTATGTAAGGTTAAGCCCTCGACGCCAGCTATTTGATACTCAACAAAAAAGAAATACCTTCGGCCCTGGAAGATGGATGGACCCTGGCTGCTGCGACAGAGGTCAATGATTTCCCTTCCCATGTCAGCTGAGAAGTAAACACCAGGACACAGGCTGCTATTTTAGCTCAATGTCTGGACCCGTGAGCTCTGCTGTGAAGCTCGAGATCCCTATCTCTGAGAAAAGAAAAGGGCGCCTGCCCTCCTCCCACTCTGCTTTCTCTCCCCCTCCTCTCCTCTCCTCCCCCCCACCACCCCCCCGTCCTCTGTCTTCTTACCTTCATTACGCATTTTTCTTGTTTATGCTTGGGCGCAACTGTGGCTGCTCCTGATGGTTTGAGGTCAGGCGTGACTGGCCACGGGTTACTCTAAATAAATACACACGGACTAGCCAGGAAGGAGCGGGTAGGCTGTGCTTGCCGCCAAATCACCCTTGATTAATCAGCTGGCAGATTCAGGGTGACTTTTTGTGTACACTCCGCACCGCCACCCCCCCTCCCCAAATCGACCCCCACTCCAACCGTCCTGCACACCAACGGAAGGTGATGGAATCGGGGCGGCACAGACAGGCGATCCAGGCAGCCGTGCAGATGGAGCATTACTGCACGGTCGTGCTTTTGCGAAGAAAAAAAAAACCCTTCATGCGCAAATACACAAACATGATTACACACAGCACCTTGCCACGGGTTCATCTGACCAACGACTCCAGCTTGTGGTCCCTTCCCAAAGTGACAGGAAGTCCTATTTTGGTGGAACACATGGCACTGTTGTCGCACGCTGTGGAGCCAACTATGTGAATAAAACTGTGCAAATGGTGAAAAGTGGGAGAACGTGAACTATTTATTCCAACGTTTGAACGTCGAGTACTTTTGCCTCTTTTCTGCTGCAGCAGCAACAGCTGCACTGCAGACGGCGCTCGGCTGAGGCCTCCAATTGATCTTTGATTCAAAACATCAGTATAAACAAAAGCTTTACACACAGCAGGCCGTAACCGTCGAGTCCATCACTCTCCACAGCTCCGTGTCCACCTCTCCTCTCACCTCACCCCTCTACCACCCCGTCAAACTCGCCTCGCAGTGCAGGAGCGCACGCCAGCCTGCACCAACATCTCCCCCCCCACACAACCCCTTCCTTGGCTGCCATCATTAGGGGTGGTGCTGTTCTCTCACCTGTCAGCTCCACTCGACCATGGATCAGTAGAGCCTCAGCTGGACCGTGCAGACCCCTGTCACTAACCCTAACTCTCCTCTCTCCTCCTGGCTCCAGATCTCTGCTCCTCATCCCTCTTTGTGGCCCCCTTCCCCGGCCCGCCCTGACCTTCAGGCTCGTGCAGCTGCTGTCCCAGCAAACAGCCCGTTTCCCCCCTGCGCTCCCGCCACAGTTCGAGCTCCCCAACCCCCTGAATCTAGACCTAGCCCCCGGCTTTAGCCCCCTGGCCCCTGTGCCTCTGTTGCCCCCAGCATGGATGGACCTATCCTCGGGCAAGGTGTGGCCCCATGTGGCATGCCTGTCCAGAATACAGGTTATCAGCTCTGATCGCGCGCAATAGACTTCTACCCGAACCTGCTGCCCTGAGGGGACGGAGGGATGGAGAAACGGAGAGGAGAAGAGAGAGGGTGTGAGTAGAATTGAGCAAAAGAGGGAGTTGATGAGTGAGGGGAGAAGGAGAATAAAAAGGAGAGGAGGTGGGGATGTAGTTTTGCCTGGAGGCAGGGATGAGGCAATGAGTAGCCCTCAAAAACAAGCAGCAGTTGGAGACCACCACAGGCACTTCTACAGAGAGAGAACATGGAGGCTTTCAGGTGTGTGTCAAACACTAAGCAGCATGCTCTTTGTTCTCTGGTTCCTCTCCACAGCGACAGGCTTTAGCCACCCCACGTACACTCTATGGAAAACTCAAACCAGACAGCTGAACTGCTGTTTTGACGAGCGTTTGATTTTGTAAGCTCCTCTTTTTTTATTTTTTTATTTATTTTTCTTTTCCACATGACTTTTCTTCCTGACCTTTTCCGTTCATCCGGTTCCTCTAAATTTAATTTGATTGCCTTTGGTTGTTTATGCGGTGCCATATCACTTCCAGTCCAACAGATTTCATATCTGTTGCTGGACACCGAGTGTAAAACCAAACCATATGCCACCAATTGCCGCAAATTACCCTGGATGCAGATTATCAGCAGTAAAAAACCTGTCCGAGTTTGAAGCGTCATTAATTCTCCAGCCGTTTTGTTTTGCAACGAGATTGCCAAGCACTCAGTGAGGGTTGGTTTGTTATCGTGGTCGCAGACATTGTAATCAGGCCTCAATAATCACACTTCCAGAAGCGGAATGTGCCTGGGGCCCGCGCCAACAGGCCCTAATGTGGAGCGCTGCGGGCCGCTAGCCTGCAGACTCACAGGGCTGGCAGATGGAGGCTGCCATTAAACACGGACAATCAGTGAACACAATCAGTGAGCAATATGTTGTGCACAGAGAGGACGACAGTAGTAGATGCACGGGCTTATTTTAGATTTAGTGTCATTACAGGAATCTGTATGATCCTTGATTGTGGCTGATGGCGTAAATATGCAGATTGACAATAAAAAAAAGACTAATTTAAACAAATACATTGAAGCGAACCAGATTCAAGTGTTGTGGTTTTTTGCAGTGAAATCTTTACCTCAGAATAAAAAACTAGCTGAGGATCAAAGGACCAAAAGATCAGTGTTGTTTCAATAAAACAATATATGTTGCGGGATGACATGTTATGTTACCCTTTTCTAGGTCGCACCTTCTGTAGCGGAGCAATGCTGTGCAACACATTACTGTAAACAAGACAGAAAGATATACTGACATGTGTTTTTCCCTGAGTCATGACAGAGAGGGCAGATTTTACTTCATTCTCCAGTTGAAGAAAACAAAACCTGCTGTTTGAACTGCTGACAATGTCTGAACTCAAATAAAAAAAAATGATAGCTAACGATATCATCTGCTAAACGTGCTTTTGAATTTATCTGGTATCCATTAAATGAGTTTAACCACAAAAACATTACATCTGATGTAATTGTAGTACTGTCTGTAATATGATTTCAATGACATAGGTGGGTGTCATCTGCATCATCTTCAATGGAAGGCCCAGTGATAGTTTTATATAAATCATAATTAAAAAGATCAGTTTGACAGAGCAGCTCCTCCACACACTTTCTCCTTTTCTGTTTATTTTTCTTTCTCATTTCGTTTTCTTCATCGTCTCCTTGTCCCTATCATGCAGTCTTATATCCTGTCAACGTTCCTCCAGAAACCCGGAGTCCATCTGTATTTTCTCTTCCTGAGTGAGGAGGTGTTAGAGGCCGTGGTGGTGGGTTAATAATCTAAAACACAGCAATCTCTGCTATTGTGTGTGTCTGCTTACGTGGATGACAGAATCACAACAGTGGACATGCCAGTCACAGCTCAGGACCATGGAACCAGAGAGGATGATAATGAGGCTACCAGTGAAGTAACACTTTAACGACTGGATCAGACCATCAGCACTTCCTAATCAGACTTTCAATTTCAAAAAAAGCACCTCTGTAAACCATAAATTGTTCTTTGGAAAGCTCCAGGCTTTTGGGTTTCCCTTTCTCTAATTGTCCCGTGTCTCTGGATCGTAAATCTCGCAGGGAAGAGCCATTAGCAAAAAAAAAATGGCTAGCAGGGACTCTGCCACGGGGACATCGCTGGTCCATTCACGCTGAGAGGATGTCCAGAGACCCATTCAAGACACAAGTGTATGCAGTTGCAGTCAATTCACTGGGGTCAGATGACAGCGAGTCTGGCTTGGCAGCCCTGCGTTTTCATGTCAGCGACTAGCCAGCTGGTATTTGGGATTTATGTGGTTTGGAATGGTTTTCCCTTTTTCCCCCAACTCTCAGAAGAATTACATTTTTGCATAACATGCTCCCTGAATGTCATTGTGTTTGGCGCTGTATTGTAACTGCTGCGAATAGCTTTTCAATGCGATCTGCTTCCTGAGCTCATTTGCTTGATGCAACATGTCTGAACACAGAAGGCATTACACATGGCTGACTCGGTATATTGTAGACCAAAAAACAATGGCATCAAACAAAGTCTGACTAAATGATTGCAGTGGAACACACCAACCCAAATCTCTAATGACTAGCAGGTCTTTAATATATTTCTCACCACGCAAGCAGCGCTGTGAGTTGTGCGTTTCATGCGTTTCGGGCTTAACCCAGGGTGACGGCGAGCTCTGGGAAAACAACATGGAAAAGACTTCTCACAATCAAATATCCTGTCTTAAGTGTTTCGGGGCGGTCTGTGTAAATAGGAGCCAGTCAGTGCAGCAGTAGTATGATTTCCTGTTACAAGCACAGTGGTTTGCTGATGGACAGCAATAGGGACACAGCAGGAATTGGCATCCTGTAACATTGGCACGGAGGCAACAAATGGAATGGCATTTTTGCACCCGCCACATGTGATAATTATGCATTATGTCAATGTCGTGGTGATTTTTTATTTTGTTTTTCTGGTGCTTTTCATGTCGAAAATATTTTTCCGTGCCTCAAATAGATATAAGTAATTCCCTTCTGTATCTGAAGTGGACAGTAATATTATCTTTAATATGGTAATCATTTAAAAAAAAAAACACCGTTGTGCCTTGACTTTAAGATTGTAGAACAAGTGTATGGAATTTATGACAAATCTATATAAGCGCCCCTTATTATTACTATAAATCATCTAAGAGCAGAGGAACGAAGGTATAAATGACCTTAACCATTTCATTAAATCTAATTAAATTGAATCGACATTAAAAGTCATCATTTCTGTCTCTTTTTTTCATAAGTGCAGATTAGATACGAGCCATGCTGGATCTTCTCAGTGTTAAACACATACTGCGTACAGTATTACAGAGTTAATGGGACAGATAATTGACAGTGAACCATAGGAGGTTAATAATAGATGCTTAATTGACTCCTATCAATTTGTTACACTGAACATCACTGTCTAAAGATCTCATTCATACGGGGAGCAGGCACATTCCCAGCAATGACCATATTTCTTTTTTATGATCAGCACTTTTGGGATACACAAAGACAATGAAGTGCTGCATGAAGCGGTGCAGTGCAGGGAAGACGCCTGCAGACGGGAAAGGCAAAAAGAGGTAAAAGTGACACAGAAAATACATACACATCAAATAAAGATTTCTATTTTATTATATGATATTTGAATATTGGACATTTTACTCATTTATTGCTGTAAAGTCAATTCTCACACTCAAATATTGTAAAAATTTAAACTGTAGTGAATTTTCCCCAAAACTGTATACATAAAGCAAAATATAAGGTTGCTGTACATCTGTATATAGCTAGCTGTAATCACATAAGACAAAATTGTATAGTCGATGTAAGGTGATAGCATAATGTTTTATCTGCTAAGTCAGTCTCAGCTAATTGTAACAGCATCTGTACAGTATCTTCTTAGTCCCCTTATAAGTGTTGTTTGCACCCAATCAGCACAAAGGGTTTCATTTATTTTACATGAAACATGAAGTTGGACAGATCATAATAATCGTGTGTATTATCTGTTCTATTACTGCATATAGACTGGTGATGAGTGCATGAGGGATGTTTTCCACCGGAGTATGGATTTGTCCATCAACATCGAGGAAGTGAGCGTTTGTTTTTTCTGACGCCACTCGACAGAATATGGCGGAGCTGGCTCCTCAGTGTGAATGGTGAATATGACAGGTCAGCTACTGTCCCAGGCCCTCTGGGCCCTCCTTTTCTGTAATCTCTCTGCTGTTTATACGTATCTGTTTCACCTTTTTCCTTTTAAACAATTAGTGCGGAGGCTAAGGGGAAACCCCTCCTGTGAGACCTCCGAGCACATTCCGGCCTGCTATAGGGCGACATGGACGTGTGCATGGACAGGGGAGACGTGGAGGACTACTTTTCTATCTTATCTCACATTTATTCATTGGACGATAAAACAGTTTGGAGAAATGTTGATGTCATTTCAGCTGACACACAGGGAAAAAAATTGCACAATGAAGTTGAAACAATTAAATAGTCAATACTCCGGTCCTCTCCCTCTTTCTACCTCTTTAACTCGTGGTAATTTTATGCTCCGGAGGCTCATCGACTCATAATTTGAATGGATGTAAATAGTTTGCAATGGAACACAGGGTTGGCAGCGTGCCATGCATCACTCGCAGGACTTTAACAGTTTGAGAGCAGACTGATAGATGAACCTCGCCGGAGATATGTGGCTGGATGGAGAAGGGAAGGTGTTGGAAGGTTGAGAATATTAATCATAGCAATTATTGAAAGTGTTTTTCGCTGACATCATCGTGCAGACTCATATATCAGCCGGGAGCAGCATGCTTATGACTTAGTGACACGGGCTGAGTGGAGGACATTGAGCAGTAAAAATTAGCAAGTTATGCCGAGTGAAAAATGAAGCCATCAGAGGGCCATAAGCAGCCGCCATTTGTTATTCAAAAGAACCCAATTCAGGAAGCAGCACTCTGTGGGTGTTTGTGTGTCTTCATTGTGTTTACTGTGAAATACCTTAACAGATTTACTGTATGTCCGTTGTGTGCAATCATAGTTGCTTAGGAATTAAGTGGGCCAGATGATGTGAACAATATCTGAATGGGGTTTCATATCCACAGGAAACCAAAGAAGTGCAGGCATAAATTGATAATGTCAATGTTTCCCACGCAAGCCATCTAAAAATGCTGCAGGAGTCTGTGTGCATTAATGTTGGCGTTTTCTTTGTCCTGCAGCAGGAAGCAGCAGATACAGTGCTCTTGAATCAGGGTTCTCAAGGCCGAAAGAGGTTTCCGTAAGTAGGAATGAGCAGCAACAGAGCATTCGGTCCTCCATGGGAAATAACCAATTATTCATAGAGAGAAATAAACCCTCATTTAGATGCCAAAGCTACTTCATTCTCACGTTACCTTAATTTTCCTCTTAGGCCGGTAATCTTAAAGCAGAGTCCCTTCTGTGTCTTTAATTGTGTGTTCATCTTCGGGAGTTTAGAACGTTAGCAAAATCCTATTGGCGTTGCAATCAAAGACAGTATTTGCGCACTTCAATAAAGCAAAATTAGGGCTTATTCCCTGATCTACATCAAAGAGAGAATTAATGTGCATGTCATTTTTTTTTATCTAACTCCATTCAACTGCATCAAAATAATCACATACTTTTTCTTTTTTACGTGACACTTATTTATACACTGTACCGCTCTTTCGTCATGCTCCCCATCGGCCTGTGCGCCGCTCCTTCCCAGCCTAAATTAAAGATGTTGTAAACACACCACAGCCTCTCCCTCTTTGGAAACTCTTGGGAACATCAGAGGGGTCCCTGGATCTCTTACGTCTCTCCTGCTGCTTACGGCAGCATAAGCTCTTCTGGGCAGCCGCCCAATTGGCTGAGAGTTCTGCTGCCCTGACCCTGAACCCTGAATATGAGGGGTTAGCCAAGGGCCAGTGCAGAGGCTGAGGGTGGGTGCGGTGGTGGAGGTCAGGAGAGGGAGACAGCTATTAAACACAACAGAGGAAGGCCCATCAGGATGTGTCTTTTATAGCTGGCTGGTACTTGAAGGCATCAAAACCCCACTCCCACAGATGAGAGGCAGGCAGTCCAGCCAGCAGATGAATCCTGTACGGGTGGAAATGATGGGGTCAGGGTTTTTACAAGGTCAGGACGAGGTTAGGGAAGTGGCAAGGACCCTGTAGTCCCTCCTTTCTTCGTCTAGGACCTTGGCTGTCTTAACTCCTTCACTAATACCTTCATACAGTAGAGGAATATACAACATCGTTGCCATGTTGAGCTGCTAGCAGGCAAAAAAACATCCCAATCTAGCATTTTGTACCTCAAACATGTTTTTAAATCCTCCAAAAGTTCAACATTTGGGGAAATACACATGTATTTTCTTACTGAGCGTTATGTGAGCCACCACTCTCAGGTCTTTACAGTACATTTGAAGCCAGCAGCTAGTTAGCTTAGCTTAGCCGAGGACTGGAAAACAGCTCTCAAAACAAAAACAACAAACCTGTCTTACACCAGCTCTAATGCTCATATTAAAACACTATATTTCGTTAGTTCAATACGTAGAATAACGGAATATGAAAAGGATAATTCACGTTTTACGGATGCTGGACTGTTTCACTTGCCAGGCAACTGACAGTTTGTCATTCTTTGCACTTTATAGATATTAAAAAGTTGACATCTACAAATCTCCATACTCGTCCAGCTGAAAATCCACTATCATCATCGTCACCAGCCTCCAGATGACCCCGTCGCACCCGCACCACCTGCCCCTTCACAACCCTCCGACCCTCCGACCTCTCCTCCCTAACGCCGTCTCATTCCTTGTTTCATTTTCATTACAACAACCCTCCTGTAGGGACCTGAACTTGTTGCCCCGCCTGAACTGGGGTGACAGCTCACTAAATCACGGCCTTTTAGTGGTGCTGCCCCCTTTTTTTTATACACTTTAATCACCAGACTCCAGTAACCAGGAATATTGGGCTCAGTGTATGGAATTCTCCCCATAAAAGAAAAGGCAGAGGCCACTGATGTGCTTCTCATGGTTGGAATTCATCTTGTTCTTGCTGAGACGGTGGTGGGGAATTGATAGAGGCGGGCGGGCGGGGGGGCTCTCTCTTATGGCGGACGATCAATTGCTCAGGATCAACAGGTTTCAGGCCGTAAACTTGAGGCCATCTCCTATCTAGCCGACAGTTTCTCATCTGGCGATGCCGGTGTTAATGCTGGTGGGAGGCCTTGGATTTTGTTTGTTATTTATGGTTAGTCACAGGTTTAGAAATGGTTCTGAATGATCGGATGCTATCTTTCACACTGGGCCTGTCACGGCTCTAAAACGGTTAACCCCCTGTGTACAAAGAGGTGGCTGGAAAACGTAGGGAGACAGATGGAAATCCAGGCTTGTAATGTGGAAACGTAGAAACACTTTAAAACATTTCTAAGACACAAATTGATCCCTTATTGAATGAGACAAATCCAGTGGTGAATGCTTGCTCATCCTTCTCCTCCTTTGCTTGTCATCAACACACACACACACACACACACACACACACACACACACACACACACAGTACCTGCATTGATCAAACCCCCTTTCCTCGATGCTCATCCCTCCAGTGTTCTCCTCCTCCTCTGCCTCTATTTCATCCCCGGCCCGGCATTAATCCTTATCCTCCCTAAGGAAGCCCACTTCGTGCAGCAGCAGTAGGTATTTAGAGCCCGTGTTGACATTGGACAGCACGTTAGACAAATATCCCCAACTCAAAAAACCACAAGACAAATGGCAGACCTGCGCTCGCTGTGTTCTGGCAGCGAGTTTGCCGGTCTGGCTCGACTGTGGCCGGCTATTCAGCACAGGTGACGTCTTACTGTTCAAGAAAGAAAGAACAAAACTGACCGCCAAGGAGAGAAGGTGGATAGATGAAAGAAAAAGTGTGGGCAGGGTACAAAAAAAAGAGAGTGATGGAGAGAAAATGAAAGGAAAGAAGAGATGTGATTAATGCTGAAAATAAAAGAAGGAAAACTGTTTTTGGATGGCGGTATCAAGAAATAACTACAAAAAAAAGATTATATACGTACAGCGTCTCAAATGTTGCGGTGATAATGATGCTTGATCTTCAAATGGAAGGAAAAAAAAATACTTTACATTACTAAATCATTTGTCTCCGGAGACCATACGTGGAGGTTTTTTTTGTTGTTGTTGGAAAAAACAGCAACTCCCACAGACAACCAGGTGGTGGCTTTGATTATGGGTGCCCATTACATCATTCCAAGGTGGAAAACAAACACACGCACCCACACAGGCAGCTCTCACACGCAGACAGAGGGCCCTGTATGACTGCCATCAGCTATCTACGCACACTCCACACATTACCACACGCGTACACACACAAGCAACACAAGCCATCGCACAGACGCGCTCTTCACAGATATCCCCCCCCCCACCCCCTCCGTTTTTGACAACCGCCAAGTTGACTTGGCATTGGTCAGACCGGAGTGATCCAAGAAAAGCAAAGCGGGACCCACGAGAGGGGCTGGGGCTTTTGTGTTTGTGGAGTGTCACACTTCATCACGAGGGAAACCCATAACAGGCCCAGGAAGACCTTTGAAGCTGTGGGAGGGGTGTGTGGGAATCGCCTCTGTGGCTACCTCTGATGTCAACTCCAATATTCTGATTGCAGGCCATTTCCTGGATTAGGATTGTGTTTGTCGGGCCGAGAGGGAAACTGTCCGAGGATTGTATATCAGAGAGCAGACGAGCTAATTGCACCGAACCCACCAGACAATTTACAGATTAAAAAGTGTTTTCACCAACGTCGGCCGTCGTAATACCTCCAGCCAGACGTGATCATTTTAATGTACATTAATATATCGAGGAGAAAATGTGCGAAAAAGGAAACTAATCACCACTTCTAGTTTCATTTTTTAAATGATTGTTCCATATATGGCACATATGAATAAATATATCCATCTGATGATTTTATTTAAGGAATGTTTTTGCATATGCTGCGAGTTAGTAAGCCTTTTCATTATGGTTTGAGCATACAGACAGGTATATGTGTGGTTTCCTTTAATGCAGCTATAGGCTAAATGTCCAGTGGTTTGGATCACTAAAAGGGAGATTGCCTCTGTAAATCATTAGACTAAAGATCCTGTATATAGAACAGTGTTTGGCAGCGGGGTCAGGTGATAGCCGTGCGCGCTGTTTGCTTTGGCTGCTTCGTAATTAGTGGAATGGTGGCGTACTGTACTGGACCACATCCTCTTTGGCTGGAGCTTCACAGGGCTCAACCACTGGAGCCATAATTTGATTCTGGGATGCGAGAAGCAGGGCAAGACGATTTCAAATCAAGGAGAAATATTCAGGAAATGACATTTGTACTTAAGGATGGTTGCCTCGCTTGCACTTTGGAAAGTTTATTTTTTCCTGCAGTGTGGGATTGGTCAGTGAGTGCTTTTTTTAAAATTCATTTGAAAATCCTCTTTGAGACTCCAACATAAGTTGTATTATGATGTATATATTTGTATCCATTTAAAATGATTTAAGATAGAGGTTTAACAGTACAGTCAATATTGTGTATCAGTCAGATACACAATACGGAGTTAAAGATTACAATATTTAATTTGAATGCAAACAAACGATTACTTTAGTAGATATCTCATACTCTTCATGACTCTTTTTGTTTGTTGATCTGTTTGACAGATCTGGCTGAAGTTACTCACTAATATTGGAGATATTGCCATGATTTTTTGTAAAGACATTCCTTGTCCCCCGCGGATGAATCTTAATGACTTTGGTAACCCTCTGACCTTTCCTCTAGTGCCACCAGCAGGTTGACATTTCTGACCAGAAGTGAAATGTTTTGACTGCTGTTGGATGGATGGCGGTTAAATGTGTTACTCATATGAATGTCCTGCTGAGGATGAATTGTAGTAGCTTTGATGTTCCCCCGACGTTGCATCAGCACCACCGATATGTAAAAACCAAATACCTGTAAAACAAATTCATATATAATTGTTTTTTTGTTGTATTTTGTGTTTGCTACTTATGGGCAATTTGTTAAACAAAGTTTGTGTTTGTCATTATAAACATGATAGCATGATGACATTAGCCTTTAGCTCAAAGCAACACTGTGCACAGAGTATGGCTCTACACTCTTAAGTCTACTCTTATTAATAATAATAATAATAATAATAATAATAATAATAATAATAATAATAACAATTACACACATAAATAAACTGGCAATTTGTTGCATCAAATTATTCTAAACAAAACAATTAATAAATAATATTATATATATATACTGTATATATATATATACACACACACGATGTAACAACCTTAATTAAATCGTTGTCAGGTTGGATCAAAATATGAGATAGACGAAAGCAATCAGCACCACTTTCAAATGGCCCTGAAAGGCACTAAGCAAAGATATTTATTATTTTGATGACCAAATAACAGTTATCAGCAAAATGATCTCTGGGCTTTCACAAAAGAGCAGCAGCTCATGAGGCAAAACATTTTTCATCCATTCTAATGCTTTATGTAGCTTGGAAGCCAAATGGAAGGAGGGTAAAAGCCAGATTTCATTGGGGGATTTAGAGAGAGAGAGAGAGCAAAAAAAAACTCAATTACTGTTTGCAGACTGGGGCTGTTGTTAAGGACGATGCCGTGATCAAACACAATTTGGATCAAACCACGACTTTATTTCACATTCTCTCACATTTCCAATCAAGGACCGATTAGCCCCAGACATTAATGAGCGTACTAATCCATTTGGGCCCCTCGTGATAACAGTTAATTGTCTGTAAAAATGTGTACAGATCCCCGTTTGGGTTGTTTACTAACTGATTTGGATGTGGTTAGGCCCTAAAGAGGTATCATTATGCTGATAGTTCTTTGGAAAATGAGCCCCTGATGGAGGCAACACCAGAGTGGAGTAGAGTTAAGAATACACTGGACTGCTTTCAACCGTTGCTCACTTGAGTGCAAATTTATCACTATCTTAAGATAACATTTGGCTGTCATCAGCCCTCATTGAACTTCAGCTATAATTAGCATGCTCAGTACACTAAAGTGAAGGAAGTTAACATTTTTTTTACATAAATCTTTGACATTTTGTTAGATGGAGATTGACATTGTGAGTTCCAGGCGGGGAAAAACCCAGAACTGGACATTCCAGGCTTGAATGTGTCATCCTCCATGTCCTCTGCTTCATGTTTGTGGTTTAGTTGAAACTTTAATCCAAATTACAGTAAAATTCAAATCCGATTTGTGTTCTGCATGATGTCAGAATAAGAATTGTGCATTGACTCAAGAGTCCTGTTTGACATCAGTTCCATGTGTTTACTTAAATGGGAGGAAATTGGGATTACTTCAACAAAGTTCGCAGCTCGTATTCCTGTATGTCATAGAAAGAAATAATGAAATCATGTAATGTTGCTACTGGTTTGGAGTTAAGTCCCACTTGTTTGCCCAAATCATTTATATTCAATATCAACACCTGGGTAAACTATGGAATTTGTACTGCTACAGTGGTTTTGTAGAGTTTTTACATTAAAATAGATGCAAACTATGGCAATTTTTGTAATTTAGTCCATAGTTGTCAGGATTTTTCTTCTTGTCAAATGGCCAATAATTTATATAATATCACAAAATATGCGAAACAAAGATTAAAACACCCAATTATTCGACTCCTAATGTTGAACATTTTAAGCAATATGCTTTATTTAAATTTTGCTGTTTAATCAAATAAAAGAGCGTTTATTCTGATGACATTACCAGCAAGCATTTTGCATATACCCACCATCCATTTCTAAAGCAGAGTATAGGCTATATGCACTGTGCTACCGTGTTCTTGCTTTGTCATGTTGTTGAAGGGACCGGCGGTGTGTATGTGTGTTTGTATTCTGGCCACTCAGCACGCAACCTTGGCTGGCCCGTTCTGACACGCAATTTATCGTCTTGTGATTTGAGGCCTTAGTTTCTCATTACAGCCAAAGTTTTTGTGTCCTTGTGTGACAAAAATTAGTTTGCGTGTCCGTGTAAATCACCTGTCGTATGCACATGCTCCTTTAAGGAAAGGCCAAGGGTGCCATTTGATTCCTGCTGCCTTGCTTTCATATTTATGCGTCTCATATTCATGTCCATTGGCTGCGTCTCAGTTGGGCTATCCATCAACACTTTTTATCCCCGTTGCACCAACAATACGGACATAAAACGCTCTTTTACGTCAGCAAAAAGCTGCCACAAATAAAACCCGAACAACACACCTCTTTATTTGTCTGGGTAATAAAGTACATAAATTAAAACCGATAAGTGACAACATCTGCATGAGTCATATCCTATGGGCCTGGGCTTTAATGGAAATGACCAGGGGCAGTGAAGCTGTATTATAAAGTATTGCCTACAAAATTGGAAAACATAGGTGATATATTAATGAGTTTACCAAACTGAGGGACAACTAGACCCAGGGGGATGAGTCCTGCTTTTACCGAGACGAGGCCATCGTTCAAACCAACATGTCAGAGACACATTTTGAAAGCTATATCACTTATTGTGTTAAATTAAATTTCCAACACTTGTGAAATTTTCATTTTCCAAATTTATTTGTAGTTGTTGCTTGTTGTCATGGTGCCTGTATAATGTTTTGTTTTACCTGCCCAGGGACAGAGGATGAATATGATCTGTCCAGTAAGGAATAAAAAAAACATTGGAATTCATGGAAGTTTATCTTTCATATCAAATAATAAAAGAATCATGATGTTAGATGAACTAATATTAATAAATAAGTAATGTAGAAAGAAGTAAACACTAAATCAAAGGAATAAGGAAAGTATACTGTATTGAAAACATTACACTACACCCACTCTTGATTTTATTTCCTTTTTGTAAAATAAAAGGGAATAAAAAATCGTATCAAATGTGCACTTAATAAAGACCATATTCATCCATTAGAAAAGTGATCCCAATTCTCAGTCTGTGCTGCCTGTGCCTCAAACAAAATGATCCTCATCTGCAGGTTGTAGATGTTGCCATATATTCAGGATGAATGAAACAAAAAAAACAAACAAAAACAGAAAGGAGAACCTAGTTAAAAGCAATGGGATGAAGAGATGTCTCTCTCAATTTTGTACGCTCAAACAAAATCAGTTGCCTTTAGCCTGCTTAGGGGTAGAAGGTGAGGGAAGCACACAAAAGCAGTGCAATTATTCTGCTCTGGCAAAACAACAGAGAGCAAAAAGAGCATCAAAGGCTTTCCTCTGAGCAAGATAGAGCTCCCTCAGAGGAAAAGCGCAACCTGTGTGTGAATACCAGCATGGACTTTTGGTACTCTCTTGTGACAAGAGGCAAACGATGCGTGTCACTATCACTTTTAGAGTTACTGTGCATATCCACTTTGATTATGCTATAGTACAGACATATTGTGTTTACTTTTTATTTATGTTATTATGTATGTATGTATGTATGTTTGTTTATGAGAGCGTAAACATAATTTACATATTAGTCCCCCCCCAAAAAAGTAATTAATAAATGTAAAATATGTTTCATATATAACATGGAGATTGTTGATTTTGTATGTAATGCATTCTTACTCAAATTTAAGATGTGAAATAAAAATGCAAGTAAAAATACACATGCATACATGCAACTGATCCTGCCATCAGTTGTTTGAGTGTGCTCTTGTATTAGTAAATGAAAAAGTGAGATTAATGTTAATTTTTATATAAATTGTGTTTTTTAATTCATTATTGTTGTTATGATAATATTATATCTATAATCTATTATTACTTTTTTAATTTTTTAATGACTTGTCAACAGTTTGTGTGTGAGCACAATTAACTCACGTTTTACTAAACTATTCTAATTACTATACGGACGTTTTTTTACTTGTCAATACTGTACTTAATTATGATCACGCTTGTTAAACAACATTTTTATTTAAATTTGACACAAAGAAAGCCGCTGCCGATTTTCTATCAGGCATATTAGAGGACCACTTGATATACACAGGGGTCCTTTTGCTAACCCGGAAGAGTAGATCTCACATGTTGTTGTGTACATGCACCGGTTGCTAGGCACAGTTATCACGTTGTGGCACATTAGAGCTAATACTTTTGGTGTTAGTCTCTTGAGCAAAAACGAAGAAGATGAAAGTGGTCGCGTTGATAAGGTAACCGCGTCTCTTTGCTCTACATGTCTCAGTTTTATCGCTGATATTGTTTTTGCTAGCCCGGCAGTAACTGTAAATCTCAGATGGACTGCTGTCACTGAACGCTAGATAACTTTTTCTTATGTTGTATTTCGCCTCTGACTTTGTTAAAAGCCATTATATACCATGTCTGTTGTAGAACTCAAAAGTATTCGGCTATAAGTGTGGTGAATACAAGATTAGCACACTGTAGCTAACTTACTGTATGGTAAAGTCTGTTTTGAATAAGTATACTAAGTAACGTTGCAGCCACAAACACTGAACATTAAAGCTGCTGCATAACAAGATCCCCAAACGACGTAATGATTCAAACTCAGCTTTTACCTCTCTGCTTATTCCTCCTGCTGTGTTCCAGTGGGGGTAAAGACAGCTGCTACAACATGATGCAGTGTGTTGCTGCCGGCCACAGCATCGTCGCTCTGGCCAACCTCCGTCCCGAGAACGCAGGTGAGGAAGCTGCGCTGCTGGGCTTTATGTGATCTACAGGGGCTGAGCTGAGCTATGTGGGCCAGCCAGCTGCGTTTCTGAGGCCCAAGACACGAAGAACTACACAAGCAAAGTACCACAGAACTCTGTGTGTTATAGATCCCACAGGAGGTGGGATGTGTAGCATGATAACCGATATGTTAAAATACATTAATAATAAAAACACAACGAAATAACCATTAATATGAATAACACATTGTAAGCTAAACTAAACTTTCATCACTTTTAAATAAAACAATGTTTGATGGAGTTTACTTTATTTGATCATAGCAATTCAAAATTATTTCGAGTTGCCATATTTCACAGTGAGAATTTTATATCACTTGACACAATTTTCATCATTTTAATTCTATTTAATTACATGCTTCATTTATACAATCTTAATTCTTTATTTTATTTTTACTTGGATCTTAATGTACCAATTCAGTTTTTCGTTTTAACAGCTCAGGAGTCACTTTGAAGCCAGTCATTTTAGCTGTGCAGTTAGCATTGTGTTATGAATGATTTAAATTATGATATTGATTATTACTGTCAAACATGTACATGATCAGTGGTTTAGCACAAGCCGCTGGCCTAAATATCCTTCCTCTATGCCACAGATGAGTTGGACAGCTACATGTACCAGACAGTGGGCCACCAGGCCATAGAGCTGTTTGCTGCAGCCATGGATCTGCCCCTGTATAGACGCACCATCCAGGGATCTAGCCTGGACACCAGCAGAAACTACAGTGTGACAGAGGGGGATGAAGTGGAGGACCTGTATGAGCTGCTGCACCTCGTCAAGGTAGGCCTCTCTGTCCACACTGTGTATGCATAAACACAAGGAATGTGACTCCGGTTTTCTGCATCTCTTACAGTGTTCAAAACTAAATTAGAGATTAAAGCTAAGATCCTATAATTCATTATAATTATATTTCCAATTAGATGTACAAACTGCCATATATTAACTCTTAGGGCCAAAGCAGACTTGTTGCAGCAACTGTTGATAAGGATACCAACAATTGAGTAACCTTAACATTATTACCAGGCGGGCGCCGGATAGCTCAGTGTTTGGCATGGAGTTGGCGCCCCATGTATCGAGGCTAAGTCCTCACTGCAGCGGCCCCGGGTCGAATCCGACTTGCGGCCATTTCTGCGTGTCATACCCCCCTTTCTCTCTCAAATAAAGGTAAAAAGGCCAAAGAAATAACATAAAAAATATTTAAATAACTGCCTGCATGGGCTTCAAGACACTAGTACTTGCGTCCCATGCTGCTAATGGACCGGGCCCAGCTTACATCCAGGACATGGTTAAACCTTTCACCACAGCCCGTCCACTCTGCTCTGCATAGGCCAATCAGCTTGCTGCTCCCTCACTGTGAGGGACACCAAGTCAAATGAAATCTCAACGAGCTCCCCATATCATCCGGACAGCAGAAAGTCCACAAATCTTCCGCCGCAGGCTAAAACACATCTCTACCGACTGCACCTTGGCTAAGAAGATGGTTTATATATATTTATTTAAAAACAACAAAGAAAAAAAACTATATTGCACTTACGTCCTGCACTTATAGCCCTCTGTAGTTCGGCTTATTTTAAGCAAATACATACATGATTCTTGCTGTTCTGGTTACCCTCATGGTTAAATACACTTATTGGTAGTCGCTTTTGATAAACGTGTCAGCTAAATGCAATTTGTAATGTAATTATTTACACACAGAAGAAATAAATCACTATTGTCCTCGTTCTTCCACCTGCTAAATTTGAATGTTAATATAGCAGCAAACAACTATATGCTTTGTCCAGCTATAGTGGATTCATGTCAACCTGAGCAGACAATGAGGTCGCTCTCCCTCTGTGTGTGTTGTAACCCGAGCTATTCTGTGCTTTAATTACGTAGCCGGGTTGGCTATACGTGCTCCACTGGCTAGCCAACGGCTGCTGCTCTGCATTGCACTCGTAGGGTGTTACAATGAAATCCCGACCTACGGGACTGCTTTATCAACGGTAACACCGATCCGAAAGCGTACCACCCACCCTCCAGTTATCCCTTAAACACTGCTGCTGCTGTTTGAGCACCTTTAAGTCCAATACAAAGCTATAATATATGCACAGACATGAAAGCAAACCTACATATGGATAAAAAATATTTTATTTTCACACGTATACTTTAACTGCACATTAATGAGTCTTATTCAGAATACTATATAATGCACCATAATTATGTGACCTGACCATTACAATGCTTCGTTGAGCGTATACAATAGTTGCCGTTTTGACTCCTCGCCACCACTGACATATGCTTGACTGCTTTTTAGTGAACAAGCTCTCAGAGCACTACTAAACTTCTCATCTCGGCTAAGGTTCATGACATATGTCACACCGTTGAGATGTTTTACAAGTCATTCTCTGTGGATTCAGAGTCACTTTGTAGGCCATCAGCAATGTCTTAAAGAGAGACCCTGCTTGTCTGGTTTCATCTGGCCTGCTGAACACTTAACAGTCCTTCGCACCTACGGCAAAGTGCAACGAGGCTGTTCAGTGGATTAAAAGGCTATGTTGGTGCTTTTAGCCTGTCTTATTTAGTATGTCTTGATTTCACTTTCAAAGTGGAGTAAGTTTTCGTTTCATCTTACTCTGGGAAAATAGTGTGGCTGTTGTATCGGTTAATCAAAGTTTTATGTGTGAAGTTGGAGAGAGGTGCCCTTCAACGACCGGCTTCACAGGGAAAATTCCATTCTTTTTTTTTTATCTCACTTGACAGAAGATCAGATGCAAAAATTAATCACCAAATTAATATTTCATCAAATACCACTTTTGCCAGGACGTTCAGAAAATATTCATTTGATGCCAAATTATGTATGAGACCACGGTGGTCTGATGTGGTGCGGGGTGGCTGACTGACAGGTTGGAGACAACTGCGTGTGTGTTTAACACACCGCTGGCACCGCCTGCCTACCTGACTGCCTGCAGCCATGAGGAAGCTACGTGGACGCACACTTCAACAGCTCTCCCTACTGTCAGCGCAAACAGGGTGTGGGATTGATCCCGTGCAACACTCCCCCCCCCCTCTGCACCAACACACAACCTCTCATTTTAGCTTGCGGTATCAAAATTTAAGAGCTTCTTATGGGATGGTGGATAGGAGTTTGTTGTTGAGCTTGGAGTTGGCTTGACGTGGTGTAAATGAGGGGGAGGAGGGTTGGAGGGGGGCGGGGTGCTTGGTTAGGTCTGTGTGGAGACATGTTCATCCGGAGCTGAGGGCTACTCCAGGGCCCCTGCATGTCCGCACACCGCCTGGGTGGCAAGGGCCAGTCAGCCTGCCTCAGGGCATTTCGCGCCCTCTGCCTGACTTTCTTTGTCGTCTTCTGTATAAATCGCAGGCTTTACACACACACACACACACACACACACACACACACACGAGGAAGCTCTTGCTTGTGTGTTTTCTTGTGAGTACGCAAACATTCATTTCTGTTTCACAGTCAAATAGTGGACTTATCACCGGTACATGATGCAATCTACCACCTCTGTCTGTGGTCAGGTCTCTAATTGCAAAGGGCTGCTAATTTCCCATTTCCAGGGCTTCTCTGGCCTGACCTCACCAGTCAGTTGGGCCATAGATCAGGGCGGTTGGAGTCCCATGGGGCCCTCGCACGCTCGCAGACCTCCAGTCGTCTCCCCGTTTACCCCTCTCGCCATCATCAACAGACCTGCACCATAAACAACAGGCTTCCTCTCTCTCTCACTGAGTGATGTCAGCCATAAGAATACAACTTCTTATCTCAAATTTCAAGTTACTGCTCTCTGAAGTTGCTTTTTTTTTTTTGGCCTTCTCACTAATCGGTAGGTTTACTTACCTGTTCCAGTTGTACCACATTGTGAAGGGTAGTAAACTCATGCAAGACATTGCATCCCCCTATAATTACAAACCCACAGAGCATCTGAAATAGACTCTTAAAAAGAAATAGACTCTTAAAAAGTCACGGATTATGGACACATTCAATTATGTTCAACACATATACCTGGTTTAGTTTTTTCCCTTTCACCATGGAGTTAGTGGTGTTGTTGATTTGCGAAGAGAATGATAGAATTGGGAGAAAGAGAGAAGAAACACTCCTTTTGATAATGAGCTGTTAAATCACCCTTACTGGAAAGAAGAGTTTTTCCATGAAAAAAAAAAAAGTGCTATATTTTGAAAGATTCTTTCTAGCAGTTTGAATTAATTAGAAGTTACAAGATTATATTTGGCAAATGACACTTGAGCATAGATGAAAGAATTTTTTTTCCCCTCAGATCCGGAGTTGATGAGTTTAAAGTGGATATTCTACACTCCTCCTCCTTTTGCAGTGCGGCAGCAGACCTGTAGCATGAGCCAACAGTGCCATCTATGGGTCGTTCCCAGAAAAGCTGCCAAACCAGAGACACTCTCTCTACACTTTGGCCTCTCGGAGAATGTTTGGAGCCTTTCAAAAGATTCAAAGGAAGAGATCATATTCTTCACAACCATTGTTGATGGAGGAGGGAAAAAAAGTCCAATTATGATCGAAAAAAAAAAAAAATGAGCCGTCCATCCCCTGGCAGTAGTGATAATTGCAGAATGACAATGTGGCCCTATCCTTGGCCCCTTTGCTCTCATCGCTGGCTGTGTATGGCGGAGTGTCTTTGAAGTGTGTAACCTGATAGACATGCAAGCCACAGCGTACCTCATCCCATCCTGCTAGGTGCTGATCTTTGAACCCGCTCTTTGAGGGGGAGAAATAACAGTTTTGTCAGTGGCCGGAGGGGGGGCGGGGGGGATCGTTCACTTTTGCACATCTATAGCTGCAAGGGTATATTTTTATAGAATGGCTGACGTCCTTGTGTCCTCTGCCAGGCTTCAAAAGCAAGCTAGAATCTGAAAATTATGTGAAAGGATAGCTGCAAGTTTAATGTGTTGATGTGGAGATAGTTATTTATCTTCTTTTCTTTTCTTTTTCCATCATAATGTCCTTGTTTGTGTGGATTTAGAAATTGGATTTTGTGGTCTGTGGGTCCATACTTCATGTGTGTGGTTGGGCTGCCCTCCTCTGCTGTGATCTGCTCTGATGTGTGATACAGATCAGCAGTGTCAGTCACCCCTGGCTGTAACGCCAGTCCCCCCGAAGGCCTACAAAACCCCTCATATTAGTCATATCACATCCCTCAAGTCCTTTATCCGTCTCTCTGTGGCTCTGTGACCTGACACAGTGACTCTTTATGCCCCACGACCCTGCTAGTGTGTGTGTGCATGTGCACGCTCGCGCACGCATGTGTGTTCAAGGTCAGGTCAAACCGGGCCTCTATTACGTGATAACAGGACTATCTCTGTTCTCCTTGCACACCTCTGCCTCTCGATTTTACAATCTTTCAACACCTTACAGTAGAAAGAAGTCCTCCCACTGCTCTCCTCCATATACACTCCTATTCTCTCTGTCAACCAACTACACAAGTATGTTAGTGTGTATTAGTCGCATTTATTCTTGCATTGTTAAATTGGTTTTAAGCGGATTAAAAACTTCTTGCAAGACAAAGATGTTGTGCCTTGAAAGAAGCACAGCCTATATGGCAGGGATGGCACGGAGGTTTGGGAAGATCCAACAAGAGCTTCAATCACTTGATGTAGTAATATTTTATATATATATATATATATATATATATATATCTGCAGCATTTCCGCAACCTTTTGAGCTGATGAATGAAGACAAAGACATTTAAGCTCATTAGAATGATGAGGAACAATAGATGATGTCTATGCACATGTTCCTTTCTGCCGGCTCTAATTAGCAGCACTGTGACATCTCTGTCGTACTGAGACCCGGCTTTGAGAACGATGGAAATGTTACTCTCGCATCTAATCTCTTATTCTGTAATGTCCTTATCCTTTCCAGAAATGCTGCTTCTTCTTTTCTTTTTTTTTGGATAAGTGATATCACAGGTCAGTTAACACCCAACTCCCCCACCCCTGTTTTTTTTTTTTTTTTACAAACCAGTATTTTTTTTTTTCCTGGAGACGTCTGGGAAAAGTCTTGGAGAGGTGCTCTGAGACCTTTGGCCTTTGTAGATGAAACATTCCCTTCCGTTGGTGTGTGTTAAAACACTGTTTTTAGTGAGATAATCCTTCTTAAACTCACACACACACTTACCCCCCATTCCCTGATTCTCCTGACCTTTATTACGTACACACACACACACACACACACACACACACACACACATACACACACACTCCCCCCTCATCCTCTGTCTCTCCTGCCGCTCCATTATCGACATCAGCAGACAAGAGTGGGGCCCTCTGAGATTGCAGAGGCAGTCTGTCCACAAGTCCAAACATTCTTTTTCATTCTTCCCTCTCCCTTGCTCCTTCTCTCTTCCATCGACTGGCATCTTTGTCTCCATTGTGTTGTCGTCGCACTTTCATCCGGACCCTTCAGAAGCCTGGCACTGCGTTTGCTGCGAGTGCCCTGATGGAGGTGCGTCCTGCTGTGAGGAAAGGAGGGAGAGGGATTGCGGGAGAGGAGGAAAGAAAGCAGTGAGGAGGAGGAGGAGGGCTGGCAGGCAGGCAGAGGAATCTCCAGTTGAACCAGGAGCTCTGTGATATTGATTAGGGAGCTGAGGTGTTGTGAGGCAAGTCGTTGAGGAGGAGGAGGGGTGTGAACTATGGAAGAAGGGAGGGGGGGGGGGGCTCAAAATCAAACACGCAGCCCTTCTCTGATTACCAGCATGGTGCAGCATTAGATGTACATTGGGGGCTCAACAGGAAAATGGATTTCTTTAAAAAGCTACTTAATACATAAATCATGACCTCTGGGGTCACAGCGAGGGTTTAGGAGATCAGATCAATAACAAAGCTAATGCAGGCTTGTTGTAGCTGGTTTGTGGTGCGGAGGGACCTCTAAATGGTGTTATTGGAAGCACCTTACAAGCAGTCTAAAACCGATGGATAATCACTTTGTAGAAAGTTTTCTTTCCTTCGATTTCCAGCGCAAGTTTACGGCGTCATACCGAAAGATCTGTCTCAACACGGGGCTAGTGTTATGTTCCTTCAAACAGCTGTCTCTCTGAGTCACCTCTCTGCGATAGCCATTGTTATCTTTTCCTTTGGTCCGAGGCCGCTTGTATTTATGTTGGTCGACACAGTGGCAGTGGGGTTGAGATTGCAGGCTTGTTTTGCACATGAGGAAGGATAGCATTAGCGCCGAGATAATGGCGCTGTGTATTGTTCGCCGGCCGTGTGGAAGTGGTGGGACAGGATCTATTAGACGCAGGCCCATTTCCCTCCAACTGACGCTAACAGTCCCCACAAACATTAGATAAAGAGCCTAGCCTCAAGCCTTTGTAATTTGTTTGTATTTTTCTGCTTAATGTACTTTGCTCAATCTTGTTTAGCGATGATGGAGGCTGATAGCCTTATCTCGCCTTGCCAAGGGCATGAGCCACTACCACTGCTTGGTTGAACATTGTTCCAATGAAGAATGTGCGTGTGTTTATGGTCTCTCTCTTTTTTTTCTGATTTCATTTTGATGCTGGATGAATTGTAGATGTATCTAGCGGTTATTTTGCCTTTGAGATATTGGCGAATATGTTTTGTTTTGCACTTATGTAAATACGCCATTATGGAAAGTGTATTACTGTAATTTCCCCCTTTGTTTGATTGCTCATATTAAAAAATGAAGGGAAACACCGTGATTATATTCTCAGCCTGGCTGACCAAATTTGATTTCTTTTCTTTTTCCTTTCAAACCAACTGCAACTCTTGATCATCAGAGATCTATTGTTACAACTTCACTCCCACCCTTGATGGATAAAAAAGAAGGGGAAAAAAACTGTTCACTGTCTCCTTTCTCAAGAAAAATTCAAGTGAATCTGAAAGAATAAAGATTTTCATGGCGTCCACAGGCTAACTTATTGCTCCATTTGGATTCTAGGCAGTTGTTTGCACGCACGAGTGGAGGTCGGACTTGTAATAAAACCTTTTAAACCCGTCACCAGTACTAACAGCCAGTCAGGCCCAGGACCGGAATAGTGCTAAGTCTTTCAACTCCCTGCTATTCATCTGCTCCAAAATTAAGAGGGCTTTTACGTTTTGTTTTGTGAACCATCCCCCTCGAGAAATATTTATGGCAGGCCCCATCACCTCCCGCAGCTAAAGCCATCACCAGCCGTAGAAAAACACTGTCTGGAGTCTATTGGGTTGAACTGCTGTGTTTTCCTCCAGTCTCTCTCCGGGGAGGGACGGGGAGGGAATTGTTGGAGGTGTGCGCGGGGGTTCATGATGTCTGTCTGAGCTACGGAGGATAGAGGACAGGAGAGCCAAGATGCCAAGAGCCTGGAAGCTGACCTCACCAGAAAAACATTTACATTTTAGAGTGTGTGTGTGTGTTTGTAGGCCAGCTCTCGACTGTGTGTATACACATGGACGCCACTGCATGTGCGTGCATACACCCTGTGGACTAGGTGGTTGTTACGGACCATGAAAAGCAACTGACATAGTTTACCTCTCTGTGGCGTGACACTCCTCCTTTGATTCGGTCTCTGGAAGCAGCTTCGTGTCTCGGACGCTCAAGCCCTCTTACCTCAGCCAAGTGGGGGGGGAATGTTGCTATGACAAAGCTGGAATTATGACTCTTCCTCATGCCATGTTGAAAACTGTTGCCGATGCGTATTTATCGGAACAATGCATCCTTTTAATGGGGAGGCCTTGAATGTTTTGGAGGAAGTTTGATTTCTTGTCACCCCTAAAAACGCCCATAAAGACGCATGTTTAATGTAGAAGCAACCACTAAAATATTGCATTTAATAAGAGCCAGTAATGCCGAGCTTGTTTGCTTGTATTGCAAGTATTCACGGACGTACGGTGCATCGATAAACAACCTTATATCTCCCCGCTGCTTCCCAACATGAAGTTTTCCATGCGTGTAGATATGGAAAGCCTCCTTGTCCTTGGCCTGCTGAAACTAGGGCTTTGTGCTTGCTTTGGCCAAGGCCCTCTACCTCCCTGCCTGACGACTGGCTGGGCCTGTGTTTACGTAACCATATATATCTGAGAGGAAACTCGTGAAACGTTAATCTCTCTACTTTTTAACCCTGATGAATTTCTACATTTTCCAGCTGTGCGGCATGGCATATTTATGCTCAGGCTCTATCGCTGAAAACAGCTCTGTCATTGTAAATGAATCACTAACCGAGACTAAAGTGCGTGTGTGTGTGCGTGTGCGTGTGTGTGTGTGTGTGTGTGAACTTAAAGCTAGGAAACTGTACAAACACAAACTCAGCCATGAAGGGCTGCAGTGGTACCTTCATGGAGTAAATCTACTGCTTCTTTTTCATTCCTCTCTGGACACAAATCAGTGCACGCCGGCCTGTCACATGTCACATTTCTACGGGCTGATGAGCGTCCCTCACTCATCGCATTGATGAGACAATGCCTCGAGTCATATTCTTCTGCCGGCTGGTCACATCTGCATCGTGGCCTCATCGTGGAGGATAATACTTTCCCCTGTTCTGCTTCCTCTCTCAACCCCCCCATTTCTTTTTTTTGTATTTTTTTTTTTTGTAAGTCATCATCTCAGGAACCGGTTTGGTTATTTAGGTTTAAGAGCAGCTGGCTTCGTGAGCCATTTGTTTTTCTTATTCCACCACTCTGCATGGTTGTGGACTGACACGTGGTGAGTCATCACCAACCCATCCACGAGCACAAAGGAAGTGCCCGTCTTTCAACAGCTGCTTCAAACAGACAGCCCCACCGATTTACCAACGGGAATGTCTCTGAAAGCCTTTTAGAACAAGGCTTTGGCCAATGTTTGTTTTACAAAGGCATTCGCTAAGCCGGCATGTCCATTTGTTGCTTTATTTTGATGGATCAGATATTGTACATAGTGTTTTAGCCTCAGTATATATATATATATATATATATATATATATATATCATGTAATCTTAAAAGTAAAGGTATTGGGTGCAACTTAGAATATTACAATTGCTCCAACCTACATCCTGCAACCTGTGCGCACCTTTTCCACAGCATATCACTCATCCACCAACTGTGGGAGTCACCTTGGCGTACAACCGTCTGAACAGAATGGTAATGAGGAAGCTGATTTAAAACAAATAACCAGTGTCTCCTCCTACTAAGCCCGCACTAAGCTTCCTGTCAGTTGGGCATGTCTGAGTTGTCAGGACAGCCCAACACGCCCCGGGACTATGTCCGCATTACATTAAACACAATCGCTTGACCCTAGCTGGCCCTATCCCCTGTACCACATCTACTTGAGCTGCAACAACAAGGTCCGACCCCCCCCTCTCCACGTCCCGACCATGTAGGGGAACGGGAGAACAATCCCATTACATTACAACGGGCCCAGAGCTGATCTAATGGAGGGAGCATTAAAACCGTGTCGCGTCCAGTCACTTACTTGATGGATCCGGAAAGAGCGGGATGGAGGGGAGTGTTGGGAGAGAAGGGTGGGAGGCGGTGGGGTGTCGATATGACAGTGCGGACGCGTCAATGGAAATGTTGCGATGGTACCCCGATGCCCTTGAGCAAACTGTCATTCAAACCACTTTAATTAATTTCTCCACTTTGTCTACTTCCTCCGCCTTCCTGCCATCGCACACGAGCATATTACATACGTGAGACAGTAATATGATAGAAAGTACGCGTCAACAACTTTGCACGTGGAAAAAAAAAATTGTATTTTGTCATGGAAATATGCAGCCTCGTGGCGCGTGATAGCCACGATCTGCCAATACTGGCTCCCTAGTTGTCAGAACAGTCTGAAGCAGGCATTTTGGAAACCCACCATTTTGCAAAAAAAATGGAGCTTTGTATTGTTAGGGTGTATAATTAAGGCCTCATTGTGACAGCCATTGAGAGAGAGCTAATGAGAGTTCTGATGTATTCCATATGAATATGAATATTGAATTTTTAATATTTTATGGCTTTCTAATTGCCTTGGTTGCTGTTAATGGTTTTGACTGTTGAATATTACCCAGACCGAATGTGTGGCGTGCGTAAGTACCTTTTAAGCTGATGAAATAGCTACATTCGCGAAGCTGAATTTCTGTGCTTTTATGATTGCCGCTTATGTATCTTTGGGGCAGATGCATATCTTGACTGAAGGCATGTCTGTGACTGTGAATACATTTGAGCCCACTCTTTTTCGCTCCCTTACTAAGACGAATGTATATATAATTACAAAGTATATCACACACACTACCTTGATATAGAGTTTAATGGCCGTATCGTTTCTTTGTGGAGCATGTCTGCTGGCCTTAATCTTCTCCACAGCTGACATCTTAATAACTCAGTCCTCTCCATCCATTTCCACGAGAGACATCCGGATGTGGGGGAAGGATTAGTTTAATGAATTTGACAATTAGTAACAGAAGTTAATGACTGCATGGGGCTAAGTACCCTGATGGACATGGCTGGGGGGACTGAGGGCTTCCATTGCTCTGGGCCATAGATCCTCATTAATAGCTTGTCTGCCTGCTGGAGAGGACAGGGGAAGCCAGGCCGGGCCTTTGTTTAGTCTGCCTCTGACGGGGCTGCTACGGGGTTGCACTGTTGCACAACGCTGCGCCAGAATTAGTCCCGCTCTGGGCATGAGTTAATGCAGGGCCTCATGTTCTGGATCAGGTGAAGCTTCCTTTAATGAGCCCGGGTCATAAAATGTTGAAAAAAGAAAACGTGGAATTGTGGGCGGGGGGGGGGGGGGGGGGGGGGGGGCTCTTTCTTCGGATCTCGTGCCAACAGTCATGAAGAAAGAAAAGTGGCTGGTGGGGTCACAAGAGTCCCGATGACCTCTGCGTAGATTTATCGTTATGTTAGCGTCGCACCTGTAATGTAGTCAAAACATCGTTTAGCCAGATAGCGCTCATAAAGATTTTATTATTATTTATTATTATACTGTGCTTCATGAGCTACCTTGTCTCTTTGTCAGGTGTTCGGACTATAAACCATTTTGATAAATTTTTCAGCTACCATAAAACCAAAGTTTGTATTTTTTATGGTATCATGAATACACATGAAACAATTCCCATAATATCCATCAATTCAAATTTATACACACATATACCCCTTCTATGCAATAATTCATCCCACCTTTCCCTTGGAGGATGAGAGAATAATGTCTAGGACTTGCAAAATGGCGTCCAGAGCAGCACTTGCTGCCCCCTCCATTCCTGCCTGTCTCCTGGCGATAGCTATAATAGCGATGAAAGCGTAAACACTTCCAAAAATACAGATTTTCCAAAACTGTTTGACAAAAAAATAGTCCTTCTAGCTGGAGTCTCCATTGAAAACAAAGGGATGTGTGAGATTTTTGTCTCTTTTTATCATTAGTGGCGAGCATGCCTGGGTATTATAAGGCTGCATGATGTAATGTAATGAGAGCCAGTGTAAAGAGAAGCCATTAAATTGGTGGAGTAGAAATCTCAGAGGCCCGAGTACCTACAGCGGTCTGCCTCCGGAGAGGAGGGGAAGGCAGAGAGGGAGACGGAAAGACGAGAAACACAAGACGAGGATGTTGTCCACTGTTGCTCTGATGATGTGTCATGCTGTCAGGCTCGTCCTACCAAGTTTAAAGCCAAGGCACCGCATCGCTGTTGACGTAGCACGCTCCTTCAACACTTCCATTCCTATCTCCTTTCCTCTTTCTCTCCCTTTTTTCCCCCTTATCCCACTCTTTACCTCCTAATATGCCTCTTTAGGAAGTGACAGTTGTATTTAGGGAAAAGGTTATCATTGCATTAGAGTGCTGGCCCTGAGGCTCACCTAGAATTACGTGACACTGCCTGCAGCCCCCTTTGCTCTGTGCCGGGCTGAAATGTTATCAGTCTGACTTAATTACTGTCACCATGCAGTGAAATTGACTGTAATGTATATTCCTGGTGTCGGGACACATCGGAGAGATATTAAAACTTGAGCACCGGGTCCCAAGTTCTTAAGATCTCTCTGTGTTTTAACTTGAGGTCAAAGAGTTAAATCCTGGCTGCGTGTTTGTCTCCGTGTGTGTTTAACTTCAGCTTTATAAGTCACATCCTCTGCTGCACCGTAAACACCACACCGACACACACAGACACACACACACAGAGCACATCCTTTATCTGATTAGCTGGCACGCCTACGTGGAGCTGTGTGTGTATATGTGTCTATGTATGTGTGTGTGTGTGTGTGTGTGTGTGTGTGTGTGTGTGTGTGTGTGTGTGTGTGTCTGTGTGTGTGCATGAGGCAGAGTGCGTTGCTGCACAGCGCCGGGCCCCGGGCAGGGCATGGATTTCATTTAGGAAAGTATCAAAGGTTTACACGCTGTTCGCTTTAATCAGCATGTTTATCAGGCAGAGAAAAATTGCAGGAAGGGACCACAGGGAGAAGGAGGGCTGGGGGGTGGGGGGGTTATCTTAAGGACCAGTAGCCAGGGAAATTGATAATGGCTACAAGGTAATTTACTGGAGACTTGTGCATCCCTCCACTGCTCCCATCCTTGCCTCGCCTTCTAATTACAGCCCGTGTAATGTGTCTAATGAATCTGCAGGTGTGTGTCTGTAGGGGAGGGCACACCCGGCGGTAGGGGATGCGTGTGTGTGCGAGCGCCGTCCCGCTTTGCTTGCACCTATGTGTGTTTTTATTTGTGCCACGGCCCGTTTTTTCGGCGAGAGAAGATTGAACGCGTCTCCGGGCCGCGTCGGCATCTCTCGAGTGCACAGTTGTCTCACCGTTTCTGAAATATGAACACGATATGAAAAGCAATTAGATTAGCCCTCAGCAATATTAAAGATACATGCCACTCACAGACACAACGCTTCGCTGATGCTTCAAGTTGTCGCCACGGTTTCCCTCTGTTGTGGCTGCGGCCAGACGCTCACACTATGCCGCCGATAAGGTTCAGGAACTGCCTTTAGTTGCGCCGGTACCTGCAGTCACACGCTCACAGGGCCATGTACGCAACCCTCCAGGGGATATGGGCTGGACCACGAAAGCCTTGATAGGACCAGAGTGTAAACATCCCCACAGGACTGCGGTCCGATGAAAGGAAAAAGAGCCGCCCGGGATCTGCCTTCTTTTGTCTGATTCAGCCTCTGTGTGTTTACGAGTGATTTGCGTGGCTTTGTTCAGATAACACTCTGGGACGCCATTGTAGCTTGAGCAAAGGAGTATTTGGCCCCATGGGATGGTGACATCATAGCGCCGGGTACAATGCACATGCTTTATTCTGGAAAAGGCGAGAAATCTCCCCGTGGTTGAGTTTTCCTGCATCTTTTCCTCCCCACAGGAAAAGGAAGGTGTTGAGGCAGTGTCTGTAGGGGCCATTCTCTCCGATTACCAGAGGGTCCGCGTGGAAAATGTGTAAGTCAACACGAACGCACACTCACGTCGCAGAAAACACACACACACACACACTGCGTTAAGGCCTCTGAACTCCGATGACGCACACTCTGAAAGAAAAGAGAGTACATCCTCTTTAGTCACGGTGTTCCAATCTTAGACTGATTTTGTTTAAAGACAAACACACTGAGTTTTGTTTACATCTTTTATTTAGACAGCGTTTTTATGGCGCGGCTCTGTGTTTTTTTTTGGAACAATGACTTCAAGATAGTTTCATAGTTGTCATGTGATTTTTGTCAATATAAAAAAACAATGCACGTTTGCATTAGGGGTGAAACCAAACAGTGTTATCCTCAGAGGGAGAGATGAGACGGTTTCAGATACAGATTCCCTTTGTTATTCTATTCTTTGTGTCTTCGTTCTCTCTTGTTCTAAATTTACACAGACTGAACACAAATGCTCTCCAATCATGAAAAACCCTGCTGCCAGTCCACTATTGTTTCCCCTTATACATGCTATACACACAAACATGTACATGCATTTATTGAGCAGTAGACATTTGTGCATTTGAGTTTATGCAACAGGCGAGCCACAGCTTAAAATGGAGTTTTTGTTATGTCTTTGTGTAAAACCACTGGCAGTGGTTGCAGGTGGGAGCATGTTCCCGTCGGCCTATCAGGGTGGCAGCCTTCCCGCAAAAAAGGAGAAGGTGCCCAGCCCAGTTGGCTTTTTTGAAGTTTTTCCGAAGCTGGCAAATATTCAACACTAACCGCTTTGCATCTCTTTCTCTTGTCTCCGACCTGCTGCCCCCCCCCCCCCCCTCTTCCCTATCACCTGTTCCCCAGATGTTCGCGGCTAGGTTTGCAGCCTCTGGCCTACCTGTGGCGCCGGGACCAAGAGTCCCTGCTCTCTGAGATGATATCATCTGACCTCCATGCTATCCTCATAAAAGTTGCTGCTTTCGGTGAGTTTCGTGTTTCACTTTTTTTTTCTGTATCTCAGGCAGCTGTTTTTTTTTTTTCTCTTTCAACTCTCTTTTTACTTTCTCTGAAGGTGCCATGTTTGGTTAAGTGGTGTTTTGCACGGGGAGATAGAAGGGGCAGAATTTGGATAAGTGAGGGAAAGGAGGAGGAGAAAGGGAGGTGCAACCAGAGAAGAAAAAAAAAAACGAGAGACATGCAGAGTAATGCCCTAATCATTAATCTGTGGCTTAGCAGCGGTGTTGAGACTTGTGCCAGCGGCGAAGGTATTGAAGCAGAGAACAATATGAAAAGATAAGAAGCTCAGAGGGAGGAGGTGTGAGGGAAGCGCGCAGTGGTGTTGGGTGGGTGGGTGGAGGGAGGGCGGGGGGGAGGCTTGGCAGTTGAGAAATAATCACAGCTGATTGCCCCTCACATTAATGCAACCTGTCAATAAGCGACGCATGTCCCCATTGTGCTACAGCGACGCCGCACTCTCTGCTTATGCATAGCTCAGACTACATGGTCCGTGAAGCGAAGATTAAAATCTCTCATTTACGCTTTTTTTTTTTTCAACCGCTTCTGCAGCGGGGGAAGAGGTTAATGTGGTGTCACCTGCTCTCTACCTGCCTGTTTTGGAGCCCCGAGGACAGGAAGATCAGATTACTGAATAACAGGAGTTTAAAAAAAAAAAAAAGTTTTCTTTTTTTCTTTTCTCAGGGTGCTCTGACATTGAGAATCCTACCTGTATCTACTTGACAGTGCAGCCGGATCCCTTTTTGACGGTGCCAGTGATAAATGATGATTACAGCTACAAATGGTTCTTTTTACTCGCAAACTACTCACGGCGATAGATCATCATGTAGACACTGTTTACGTGCTGTTAAGTGCTTGTTGTCACCTTTGGTAGCAATCAGTCGAAAAGGGGTCCGCGGCTGACTGATGACCCGGAGAGCCGAGCTGCGCGTCGGAGATATTCTGCATGTCTTTCAACGCCGCTCGAATAACCTCTCGTGGAATGCACTTGTCAAGCCATTTATCTTTGGTACTTTATTTGCTGGACCCATTTCTCATTTTTAATGGTCCCATGATAAAGGACTTTTTGGTAATAAATCATACGACTTGTCAGATGCCTGTCAGAAGAGGGATCGTGCCAGAATCGCATGTTTTCTGTAGTAATCTGCGGGATTCTAATTATCGTAACCAGATAAGATCCAAGTCTTCATTTCTATATTAATTGATCAATCACGACGCCAAATTACCCTTCTATGATAACATACATGTGGAGGGGGAAAAAAAACCACACCTTGAAGAACTCAGTCACCTTGTAACCCAGCTACCTCCGCCAAGCCTTCTACTCTAAACACAACTTTGTCTAAAAGCAAATTCTCAACATTTTTTGGAAGATTATAATGAGAAAGGAAAATCACCCCGGGTGCCTTTTCAGTGTGTACCTTGGCCTCCCGCTGTAGGTGTTTGTGTGCGTATGTGTGCGTGTGTGTTTTGGCTACAGGTAAAAAGGGAAGATCTTATCTGCCCTGACTCCTCACCTGTCCCGAGGCAGTGGTAATTAGAAAGGAGAGAATTGAATAGGGGTGCAAGCGCCCAAGGCATTTTAGGCAGCACTCACATAATTGCAGCTTTGGCGGGAGCAGGTCTGAGCAGTGAGGTGTGCTGTTTAGGGGAGATTGGGTGACAGAAGGGCGTACCTGGTGGCCTTTGGTGTTTGCGTGTGTGTGTGTGTGTGATTGAGAGAAAGCGATTTGAAGGGATTTACTCGTGCAGACCTCATGAGGAGAAAAAAAACAACAACTCTGACAGGGCAAAGGTTAAGTCTGTGTCTGAACTGGAAGCCAAACCGGCTTATGATATTCCACCGTAGTACGAAACGGGTTTCAGTAGGACCCTGAATAGTGAGAAGTCATTCAAGATTAATATTCCTTCATTAGGCACTCAGAAAGACAGGTGGAAATTAACAGCGAATGGATAAAGAAGAAAAAAATACTGTCTTTCTTAAGGGAGGATATATTCCTTGAAGACAAATCCCCGCAGTGAAAAGACAGCTGTCCAAATGCAGGATGATCCTCTAAGTGAATTCTCTAGAAGTGTTCATTTGCGTGCTGATGGCAAGCCTAAAACCGCAAAAGAGAGAAAGAGGATTTTAGTCTTTGAAGAAGATGCCAAATTGCGTGTAGGGAAGTAAGTTCAATAATCTGAGTCTAAGCCTATGAATGTCAGAAAATGCTTCTAATTAGCAAAAAAAAAAAAGCATTTCTCTCAAAGGCAAATACATATTTTTTTGTTGGGAAACTATCTCTTCATAACGCTCTTGAGCTAACCGTGGTAATTGGCAATTCCAAAAGCTAGTATTAAATATTCATGTAATTAGTTAATTGATTGATTAGTGCAGGTGTATATGAGGGCACAGGTTCAGCGGTTAATTGGTCCTCAGCTCCGGAGATAATTGGCATGTGCGAAATCAAGGTCTATCTGCCGGAAAAACCTTTTATCACTGCATGATCTTTTACCCTTCACACGAACGTGGCCTTTGTGCCGCGAAGAAGGGAATTTATGTCACAGATTTGCTTTCACTGATCACCTCACCCACTTAAGGACATTGGATATAATTTAATATATACGTAAAGGATGATTAATGTTCAAAGACATTCGAGGCAATGCACTGACATTTGTTTTCCACCGTGTGAGGTAACGGGTGGGCGATTTAAAGAGCTTCTTCTATCTAAAGAAACTCAAAAAGAACACAAAATGCAACCTGTTTCAATACCTAGCATATATCAAGGATGTGGCTATAAGGTTTTTAAAGAAACCTTCCAAGACTGGAGCTTGATGAACAGATCAGTTTATTAGCAGCTCCTGCAAAAAGGCAAGATGTAATTTTCTGGTAAAGTAAAATCTGCTTTAATTGATTGGATGGCCGACCTGCCTGTCTATGTACCCACCTACCATACACTCTAGTGGACTCGTCTTATGAGGGACGCCTGCAGGGAAGCTTGCCTAGTCTTGCTAGTTTCTCCAAGGTTGCCTACCCCAGCTTTAAGCACCTGGACACCTGGTTAATCGGGGACAAACACTCTTAAATAGTTTAAGTATGATGGAATGCAGTTGTTAAGAACTTCAAGTGAATTCCTTAATCTGAAAATTTTTATTTTTTATTCGTTTTTGTATTCATTTGCATAGGTTAATGATGTCCAGGTTAAGTTCTGTACGGTTGTAAGTACTCCCAGTTTCTCCCTTTTTGATTTGTTCCACTGAAAGGAATCGCGTTTTGATACGATTGCTACACAATTCATGCTGCCTATTATTCCGCTCACAGACGCTGAATTTCAGATAAGAGCCTGCCAAATTTCACATATAACCTTAATCTTATCATCCTTTGTACGGCGCCGCCTCCCTCCCCTCCTTTCTTCCTCTCCGTTCTGTATTTCTATCTCTCTTTTTCCGCGGAGATTAGGCGATAGTGAACCGCTATTGTTTTGAGCGGGGATCTTTTGAGAGCGTTGTTTAAAAGCTGATGCAGCTCACCTGCTAGGGAGGAGATGCTTATTTCATCCATTTAAAGGCTAAAATGTTACACATCATGAATCCAATTTTCTTTGCCTTTTCTCTCTGAAGGCAGGGATTAAAGGCGAGCTGTCAGCTGGCACACCAGATCTTCAGACAACCCCACGCTCAGCTCAGCTCAGACAGTATCTCGAATCTCCCCAGCTTTTAATTTAGCATTAGGCTCAGTAAGCAAAAAATCACAAGCAGTTTCAATTAAATAGGCAACTCACTGCTGTGGGTCTCCATGAATCAACCCGTTCAAGGTGGGAAAAGGCCAATCATGATCGTTGAAAAGAATTAGTGGGAGAGTGTGCTCTGGAAATAATTGCCATTGACTTGTATAAGGGTTGAAGTGAGAGCAGCGTTTTCTGTTGAGTTCAGAAGAAGAATGTTTTATTTTTTTTTTATCTGAAAGCTTTGCCTTTGGTCCAAGAATTGACTTCAAAAAAGTGAATTTCTAAGCACTATCAAAGGGTTTTTCCAGATACCACTAGTTATTGTACACTCTCCGCTACAGGATTAACTAGCATTGTGCCTTTATAATGCTCTGGATGAAGTTTTTACCATCAGCTCGTACAGTTTCTTTTTGTATCTGTAATCTAAAAAGTAGCTTGAATGCCTAAATGGCCCCTTAGTTTACTTGTAAACTTTTTATTCCTGGCTAATTCCGAGGCCCTAAATGCCAACAAGGTTTTTGAAAAATGCTCTCCCTCATTACCGGGCTCCCTGGTTTTAAAGTTCACTGAATTTAATTGGAGTTTTATAGGATAATACGAGGTAAAAAGCCTTTTTAAAGGAGAGCCAATCCTCTCGGTCTCTCTTAGGGAAGCTCCGCTCCCTCCAAAGTGCAGTCTTACTGTCTCTGGTGGCAGACTAATGGCAGCTTCTAGTGGGCTTATTTGGGTTTAATGTGGCATAATGAGGTTAGGTAATTGGGTTTAGGTCAAGTTGTAAAACAGGTTCAGAGGAGACAGAGATGTGAAGATCATGTAAATGAGTGGTGTTGGATCGCCGAAGGCTCACACACCAGTGGCTACTCGGAGACGTTCTGGAAGCATGGATGGTGCGAGCTCATTCCAACTCTCCTCATATCCAAACGCTTTCGGTAACCTTAAGTCAGTGAGGAACATCAATTAAGAAAACACTCACACAAGTGCTAAGTGGTCTTGGGAGAAATGCCTCCACATTAATGCCCGTCTTTGGATCATCACTCGCTCCTGTCTTGCTGGATTTTTTTTTTTTTTTCCACCGTCCCCTCCTTGTAAATATCAAATCTCGTATCATATATTATTTAGGAGTTGGGAAGTTAATGAACATATTAAAAAATGTGGCATCCCCTCTGCAATTTGGAGCCAATTATTAAAATTTGTTAAAAGACATGACTAATTAAAGAGGATATTTAAATGGGATTGAATTTTAATGATTTTTTTTTCTCCTCCTGCCTTATTACCTTTGTGGCAGGGTTAAGATGAGACGATGTTGAGATTAGATATTCTCACACTAATTAAGAGCGTGGCTCCCCTGGGAGGAGAATAAGGGCCTACTCATTCTCTCCCTCCACACCCTTTCCACCCTCCCTCCCTCCCCTCCCTCCCTCCTCTGTGGCCTTGCTGGACCACAGCGGCCCAGAGGAGAGACACAGCTGGGATTGAGATGAACCCGGGATGGGATGCGGCGTCCTCCCCTCACGTCCCCTCACCCTTCCCTCTTGTCTCCCATCCGTTGCTCCCCATGGGGCCCCCACGGATGACACATTAACCTTTGAGGTTGTCAGGCCATGAGAGTGGAGAGATTCTCACATTACGATTAACTTGGTTCATTTTAATTAAACACATGAGCGTGCTGATGTGCCGGACCACGTGATGCCTCGGAATAGAGGAGCCACATTGGATGTTGGGAGAAATCATTAGAGGCAACTCTTTTATTGCGATGGAATTGCTGTTTCTACAGCAGGTCACTTCACAGACGCAATCAGTAACTTGACCAATTAAGTGGAAGCAACAGAAAAAGGAACATTTTGGAGAATAAAGGCCATTAAGAGGTAATCGTTTGGTCCCAGTACTTTTACCCTTGTATTTTTAGACATAGTGGGAGCTGTATGGTTTGGAATTTCCTCATATTTAATATTTTTTACGCTCATGTCCTGTTCTACTCTTTGTAGAAAGCACCTGGTACTCGGGGCTTTTGTTTTTTTCCCGTCGGGAACAGTGATGAATGTGCAGTAGGAGAACACAGGCTGCACAAGGAGTTGTTCCCAGGGTGAGATGGAGTTCAGTGTGGTGCCATCAGGATCAGGCGTCTGAAAGATGAAATGCTGAGTCGGTGTCGCGAAGGCTTGTGACTCTTCGATGCTCAAGAAGCCGAGTAAAGTTTTCACTGTTTAAGCGCACCCTTTTCCTCCCTGCTAATATGTATGTAATCCCTTGATAGGACTGATCGACCTGCTAATCTTTATGTAATCTTGATATCTTATTACGAGGGCAGGAGGGCATGGCAATGGCTGTTTTTCTGTTTTCTTTTTTCCCTCAATGTCCACTTGGTTCGTCGGTTGGTTTCCTTGTTTTTTTTTTTCGTCTGGGGAATGAGCTTGTATTTTAGGAGTGTGGCACCACTGGGTATTCATGCAAAGCTCCCCCCCATCTTCTCTTCTCTCCCATGCCTGTGAGTCACTTCCATACACCATTTCGGGGGGGAGGGGAGGGGGGAAAAAGGCAAATAAACAAGATCTTTTTCCAGAGTTTATATTCTCAAAGGGAACTAGATGAGGAGGGGAGGGGGGCATGGTGGGGGGGGGTCTGCGGCCAGCAATTGAAAACTGTTGCCCTTACCCAGAGAGATCTGTGTACACTACTTGCAAAGTCAAACAAATAGATCCAGGGTGCAGGTTTACGTGTGTGTTTGTGCGACTGCCCGTAAACCTCCCTGGCTGTCATCTTCAATCACTGTTCCCCGTTGCTGATCAGACCTCTCGCTCTCTCCATACGTGCGTCTGTGTGAAATTGTGTTTGTGCGTGTATTTCTGTCTCTGTGTGTCTTGCTGCGTGTTTATGTTGGTATGTCTCCCGTGTGCCTCTCTCACGTGGGTGCCAGGCCTGGATCCAGAGAAGCACTTAGGGAAACCTCTGGCTGACATGGAACCCTATCTGAAACAGGTCACAGACTGGTAGATACTCTGCCACCCAGTTTACACTCTTCACTGATGTGCTTCCATGTATTTCCATTCGGTTAGCTGATGTTCAAAGTCTTAAAACAACTTGAGGTATTTCATACTATAGTGAAATATATTGAACTTTCACTTTTAATTTTAGTTTTTAGAATAATTGTATTCTCAGTGTTCTACTTTTTGTGCTCATTGTGAGAAAATATAGTTACATCAATCATATTCTGCTGTTTTATTATCACAATGCTCATTTCTCTTTGTTTTGAACTTGTGTCAAAAGTAATACACTTCAAATACTCTTGTTAGTGTAGGACTTTTTTTTTTCAATTAACATGTATCGTATATATCTAGACTATAAATGAAAATTTTAGGTGAAATAATGGAAATTGGGTGGAAAGTGACAGTAAATACTGTGTTTCAAAGTATTTTAATGAGGTGTTTGCTTTCACTGATTAGCTCTCCCAGAAGTATGGAGTTCATATTTGTGGAGAAGGAGGTGAATATGAAACCTTTACGCTCGATTGCCCCCTCTTCAAAAAGAAGATGATCGTGTGAGTACAGATATACACATTTGCAATCATTTGTTTACTTGCTTATACTTTTTTTTTGTCGCTGCTTTAAGTTTGGAAATTGATGTTTTGCCAACTTAACCGTACATGGTGTTTTTTTGTGCAGTGATGCTGCGGAGACAGTGATCCACTCGGCAGATGCCTTCGCTCCAGTTGGCTACCTGCGCTTCACCGAGATACGCGCCGAGAACAAAGACGCCGTGAGTCAAACTTCTGAAGGAATCCACGAGTATGACTTGCGTTTGCAAATACGATCAATGCCGCTCAATGCTGAATCAGTAATTTCACAACAAAAGTTGGAGTCACCTTGGGGTTGATTACTTCAAAACTACTCCGAGGGCAAAACAAATACGAGAACAAAACCTTTTGGTGTCTGATAACTTTTGTCGAGCAGAAGAGAAAACCCAGCACTGTAGGGCAGGGTTCAACTCTCCCTCCAGAGGGCCTCTCTCTCTCTCTCTCTCTCTCTCTCGCACACTCTTTGCTCTCGGTGTCTCCCTTCATCCCTTCGCTTTCTCTCCTCTAGCCCCACATGGCCTACTTTGACGTCTGCAATATTCACTGCAGCCTGAAACTAGGCCCAGCTTAATAAACATGTCCGCTCACATTAAGGCGCTTTGCATTCAGGTAGCTGGCTAAGCGAACGCAGGCGGGGGTTGCGGGGAGCCAGTAGGAATTGGCTTTTGGTGTATTAGAAGGAGCTGAATGGGGCTTCGCGGACGAGAAGGGTGACACTTTGAAACATTTGACTTCCCCCTGCAAGAACAGACGACTTTTATAATCTTTTATAATCTCAACGATTCTGCGACGGGGTGGATTGACCTCGGTTATGTGTAGTTTTAATCTCCCTGGATGAAATTGTCAGGTTCAATAAGACACCTACCAGTTGACGAGTGTTCCTGGCGACAGGAAGTGGTGCTTGCATGCTGTTGTAATTTTTGCAACGAGGTAAGACTGTAAGGGTTACACTGATGGATGCTGCTCGCCTGTAGCGCGGCGTGTCTCCGGGGCGAAGCATGCAATTTGCACGTGTGTTTCTTTGCACGTCACGCAACGATGTGTACGTTTGATTTTGTGTTTGTTTGTGTGCAAGAGAGCGTGTATCCGTGTTTGTGTGTGTGTGTGTATCTGCATGTTGAGTGGGGGCTGGGACTGTTATGGACAGAAAACATACCCCCATCCTACAACCGCCGTGACCCTGCAGCTTCACTCCCTACAGCTATATATTTTTTCACTCCCCCCGCCACAGCTCCCACCCCCATCACACACACACACACACACACACGCTCGCACGCTCCCACAACCCTTTTAGCCCCCCCTAGGTTGCTGGGGGAAGAGCAGGGAGATCCAGGGCCCGCGAAGGGGGGGCGGCAACCAGGGGAGAACCTGCCCCGGTTCAGCCTTCTGAAGCTCTTCTCGTCAGGGTGACAGATCGGCGGTGACACCAGCACTAGAGGAAACCGCACCGGGCTCAGGGGGTGGGGATGGACCACCATCATTTGCCCTGCGTTAATGCTAGTCAAGCTATTTTTCATGCTGGCCAGGAGAGAGGGGCTGAAGTATAATTAATTTGATTATCATATGGCCTAATGCAGCTGACAGCAGACGAGGGAGGGGGTGAACGAGTGTTGGGCAGGGGCGAGGAGGGTGTTGAGGAAATATGAAACACGTATTCAAATGCGTGACGCCCCAGCAGGGTTTGGCAGGTAATATGTATGCCTGGGAGAAGAATGGTAATGATTTGTTATTTAAAGAAGTAGCGGGGGGAAAGTATAAGTAAACAGAACGGAAAAGACCGGTTGAAATCCAAAGCATGTCTCACCCATCCAGTCATGAGCTTTGACTGGCAGCCGGCATGATTGAATCTACAGTATCAGAAAACACCACACCACATCGCTCCGAACCGCGAATATGTTAGCATGTTGTTTCATATTCATTCACCTTGAAGTTATGTGTGTCTGGAGCCCTTGTCACAAAAGACTGACACACACACATACACACACACACAAGCCGGCTCGGCGGGGTATTTGAAAAGGTTGGCTAATTATACAGCGTTTTGTCTGTCTTTGCAAAAAAAAAAGGCTCAGCACTCTTTGGTGGGCGTTTGGCCTGATGTATTCCCTGTGGTGCTTTATTGCAGGATGTGGTGGCGAGAGCTTTGCCCCATGGTAGTTGTCCTTGCCAGAGCGCCATTGACAAGATGACTGAGGAGGTGGAATATGCTGATCAAGCTGAAGACAACCAGCAAGAATTTACATCAAATCGTGACCTTAGTTGTCAGCAGGGCCACGGTGAGATTCATTTGTGGTGAAACGTGCGCATGCTGACACGCATGCTTGAGTGTGTGTTTATGTGTGTGTGTGTGTGTGTGCGTGTGTCAGATGATGTTTGTGTGCTCCCTGAATCTGTGTCATGCGGCCAGCATCATGATGCTAGTGTTTTTTTTGAGTGACTGTTTGACAAGAGCTGTCATTTCGGCAGTGTGTTTTTGACAATATCTGAATAAATTTCTCCTTTGACGTGAACCACCGCTGCACGACTTACCTCTCACACGTTGCATACTTATTTTGTATGTTCTCAGAGTGCCTAAAGAGCATTATATGGCTTGGACGAACCATTTGTAGTGCCGACTGCACTACAAATGGTGTGGGAATCCAAATCGGCCAACCTTTCTCTATCTCTTCCTGCAGATCTCCATCCATCCTGCTCACGGAGGAGCTCCAGGGGCTATCAGTGGATCTCCGGCATCGACGGCCTTCGGAGCAAAGATCCCGGGATCCAGGGCCAGACATCAGCCGCTTTTATACAGCTGCAAAGTAAGAGGAATGTGTGAGGGGAGACAAAGTATTGAGTGAACACTTTTAAAGAACATGATGTACCAGAGCTGTGGACATCCTTTTAAATATCTCTACACTTGGGGACAAACAGAAGGGTAGACATTTCTTTGTGCTTCCCTTAAATCCCTGAAGCGAAAGGCACGCAGAACGACACTCACGACTTAGTAAACCAACCTTTAATAAGTCATGTTTTCTTCGATCAAATAAAGATTGCGGCTTTGATATGATCAAGGGGAGATGATACAGAATTCGTTTGTCCAGGGGTGATTTAAGCAGCGCAGTGAAGCGGATGCTACAGTCCTGCGCTCTCTTCTTTAACCCTACAAAAATGTTGAGAGAAATGTGAGAGAAACATATGGCGGTAACGCCTCTGTCCCTTGGGTCTCTTTGTTTCTCGAACATGAGGAGGCGTGGCCGAGCTTGAGAAGTCATTCAAAAGTTCTTGTCAACCCAGCAGGCAAAACTGTGTGTGTGTCAGAGACTCCGTCCATCACGAGATTTGGATCGGGAGTTGGCCACCAAACGAGGACAAGCACTTCAAATTAACCAGAAACAAGCCTTTTTTTAAAACACACACACACACACACACACACACACACACACACACACACACACACACACACACACACACACACACACAGTCCTGTTGGGTGGGTTTTCGTTTTGCCCTGCAGAAGTTTAAAAGTGCACGCTTTTACAGTGTATCTGAGTCTTTTACTCTCTCTCTCTCTCTTTTTGATGGAGAAAGAGCAGCGAAAGATGAAAAGCATATTTAATGTTTATCCTGGTGCTCGGCTGAACAGCCTTCACAGTGCAGAGACAATATTAAACAAGTTAATATTTAATGAACAACCTCTTTGTATGAGGGCGAAGTAGTCTGAGACGCTGGTGTTGGCAAAGGAAAAACAAACTTGAAGCTCTTTCAAATGATTGTAGGGTGAAAGGCGTTGCTTTGAGCCCTTGTTGCCTGTGTTTGCATCCAAAAGCCTGCGTTAGACTGCTCTTTATGGGAGGGGACAAATATCATTACCGCGTTAATGCACTTTCAATGGATTTCAGTGTCGGGAAAAGAAAAACCATTGAAACCATCCGCCCTCTTAACTGTGGCGGTCGCCTTCAAATGACTGTTTGAACAGACTGACTGTGTGGTAGGTATAGCACAGCTGTAAGCCTGACACTTTGACACAAGCAAATGCCTGTACACTGACTTAGACTCCATGAATATTTGCTCGCTGGCGAGGTTGCCTGTTGCAGTGGGAGTATACACGACTCATATCTTCCTCAAAACGAGATGTCTAAAGGAATAGAACTAGAATCACTTTACTGTGTAGAGATAAACCAAAAGTATGAGTCTCAAAGAACCAGTTGCTTACAATTAGTGACCAATTATAATGTACCGGGGCCAAATGCAGTACTTTTTCTTCTCCATCTTAGCACTTTGCCTGTGTAATCATGGAAAATTTGCACCGTATATTCTGGTTTTATTTGGAGTACACAGTTATATGCCCCTACCACACATATATGTTAGCTTAGCCAAGATGGGAGGACGTTAGTGGTAGGTTGGATTACTATCATTTACATTGATGTGCTCCACTCCAGTGATTTACAGTTCCATGTGTTGCCTGTGTCCAGGTGAGCTGGACAGCAGAGGCTGGAAGATGAAGGACATCGTCCTGGTCCACTTGTATGTGAGGTCCATGGAAGACTTTATTCCACTCAACACCATCTATAAGACACACTTTGGTACAAACCCTCCAGCCAGGTAATAGTGCAAACACACATAAATAACTTCCCCACTCTCTCTTTACTCGAAAGCATTCTCTGTAAAAGTATTCCTCTCAATTCATGTTATTATCGTAGCGTTGGTTCCATCTTTCCTCTCTTCTCCTTGGAGGGTGTGTGTTCAAGCTCCGCTGCCCGCCGGTCAGCTCCTACAGGTGGACTGCCTGCTCCATGACTGGACTCTGCCCCTGGAGGAAGGATGCTTTCGCCAGAGGGAAGCCTTGCATGTCCAGAGCCTGTCCCACTGGGCCCCGGCCAACATCGGGCCCTACAGTCAGGCCCTCAGGGTAAGACTCCAAGGTCCACAATAGGGGAGAGACGGTGTTAGTGGCGATGGGGAGTCTTCACAGTTTAAACCAAACTCTTCTAATCATTTCAGCATTACTTGTCAAATAATATGCTCGGCTGGCCAACCAGTTATTTACATTCTTTTATTATTTTCTATTCCCTTCATTTTCTATCATTTCACCCCTGCTCTTCACATAACTTGTTTGGCTACTAATTGGAAATGATAGTGAAACTGAATCCACTGATTCCCTTCATCCTTGTCTGATGGTCTGAACCAGAAACAATGTTTTTTTGTTGTTGTTTTTTTTGCATCATCGTTAGCGAAGCAATTCCAAGTACAACTTTATGAAGATGAGTAACAGGTCAGTGGATGAATACAGAGGATTGCTTGGATGAGTGATGAATCTCGCTGATGATTCTTCTAATGCTTTGTTGTGCTTGACTCTTCGAAAGCAATTAAAGCGTCTCCGATAATGCAGTACTCCGTTAGTCTCTGTTTATGTGTAACTGCATGCCTGCAGATGTATGCGGTTTCCTTTTGTCATCCGTGATAGTTTTGTTCTCATTACTACTCTTATGTATACATGTATCTATCCCTGTTCTAGTGGGCAGCGTGTCTCCATTCTTTTGCACTTGTTTGTAAAGCTGTGAATACAACTTCTTTCATATTGTTTCAAACGCAGGAAGAATGGCGGAATTCAAAGGCAGAGCGGAGGAAGCGTGGGCCGCGGTTGCACGGTTGGCTTGGTGTTTTGTTTACCCAGTGTGTATTATACGGGATTACAGTTGTCAAGGTACTGTCAACAAGGATAGTGTCCATCTCCTCCACACTGTCCTTGATCCTGCAGCCAAATCCGCCTATGAGTGCGAACATGTGTGGATTAGCCGTTCATTTAGGGGCCGACGGCATATCTCACCAGTGTGTCACCGAAGCTCGGAGGTTTGGATTCCTGAGATGTAACCTACGGAATCGGGTTTGCTTTTGAACGTGCCAGCAGTGTTTGATTTCCTCAATGGAGTCTCATTGAGACATGAAATTGGAGTCAGCTGTAGGCATGTGCCGTTGCCTCTTGGAAAACAGCCCGATCTCTCGTACCTCTAATGATCATTCATATCCAAAGCAATTTGAGAAAACAATGAGAGGCGTTTGCTTGCTCAGAGGAGCGCGCGACGCTTGGCGCGACCCCCGTGTCGCCTCCCAGCGTGCCGTCTCCTCTTCCACGCTACGATGACTTAATTTGATCAAAAATGTATTAACAACTCTTCAGTACAAGCGCAAGATTTTTACATATTGATACAATTAACTCCTCGCTGTGAGCGGGCATGCGGTGCCACCCCTCCTCTCGCCAGTACGTCGACTCCATCTTAATGACGATTTTTCCTTGGTGACTGTTGCCGTGTGACACCATGGCGACGGGGCTCTGGCAACAACTGAGACAGGAAAAGCTGCTCTCTGAGACCAAATAACCTGGAGCCCTTCACATTCGCCGTCTGTGGAAAGGGATGACTAATTAAAAGAAGGATCCAGCTATATAAGGGGGTGGCAAGTGTGTGTGTGTGGAGGGAGGGGGGGGTGAACTTGAAATTATTAAATGATGGATTTGTGATCTTAATTATGTCCAGACAATCTAATCAGTTTTGTGCAGCGGAGGTGTTTTTGTGCTGAGCTCTTGACTTAATGGAGGAACAAAAATTGAGACGCCTTTGATGAATATTTGCGGTTAACTGTTTGCTTTCTTCTTTTTTTAATCTGCCAACGTGTAGTAATGCGAACCATTTGGATGTTCTGTATTCAAATAGGGCTATAAACTCATGTCCCGCTCTATCGGGACCAGTTTATTCTGTTGACGAGTGTCCAGTGGTTTGAGAGGAAGCACATGGCTGCCGCCAGAACATGGCAGCGGTAACACGGCAAACTGGCCCTGCAGGATGTGATTACAGGAGGTTTCCACGTTGTAATGATGCCGCTAGTGAAGGTAGAGAGGATCTGCATTGGGGATTGGCATGTGAAGAATGCTGGACCTTCAGACTCCATCCATCTATTCATCCGTCTGCCTGCCTGGCTTGTCATGTCTCTCAGCTCCAGCTCTCGGGAATGGCAGGCTGACTGACTGTCGTCTCGGCCTGGCAAGCTGACAGATTGAGATCCGACTTGATTTAAAGAATTAGTTAACCTTTATGATGTCAAAGCTGCGGGCCTCTCGGTGTATTGTGCGTTGATTCGCTGTTAGTTTAGGTAAACGCCGCAAGCTGGAAAGACAAGAGGATTATGCATGCTTTTGTTTTTACAGTTTCATATATTTCCGTACCTAATTGACATCATAAGATGTTCAAAATAACGTGTATTACTTGTAGGATATGATTTGTGAGTGCAGCAGTATTTTTTTTCTCGTTTATCAGAGATCTAATGCAAATGCTGCTGTCATTTGTTTGGACACCATTTGCATAATCCAATTAAGAGATGAGACATTCCACTGTTACAATGCATCAATCAATTCACTGAAAACAAAAGATGCTCTCAGACGTCCAGTGTTTTTTTGTTTTTTTGTTGTTGTTGCAAAATATCAAAACAAATTTGCTCATTACAACAAAAGCCAAGTAATGGCATGCTTTTAGAAATAAATAAAAGTTATTTCTGCATTTTTTTCTGACAGTTGTTTCCTAAAAGGAGCTTTTAAACAATTCCGTTGCATTAAGATAATAGCAGGGGATGGAACGAGCATGGGTTTCTGTAGCCAGTTGTTCCACATTTGTACACAGAAGTACATTTGTACTAATAACAGACAATTACGCATGTGAGTTGCCAGATGGAAAAAAAAAGTGACCTATCATTTTACTAAAGTGAGAGTTAACAACAGGAGTCTCAAACTGCAGGACCTTGTCCACGTCTCTGAGATTGATGCTGCCCCTTTAATCACATTCCCCTCGGAGTCACATTTACAAAGGAAAACACAATAGCCCAACCAGGTCTGAATAGGAAGACTATCAGTTGAATGGCTGTTAAACAGCTCCTCTTTCCTGTTAAGGTACTGTAGCCTAAGTGGCTCACCCCTGGGATATTTGCTAGGAAATTATACTCACTGATCAGATTCTGCGGGTGTGCTTTGGGAGCTGACTGCACTCGCCTCAGGTTGCCGGTGAACACTAACCCCCTTTGCCTCATTCCCCTAATTGTGAGTGACAGTCAATAATGTGGAGGACCGTCTTGCGCGAGCCCGCGATAGGATTTGCATCGGATTTTGAAAATTGTCAAAGTGGACTGTGAGGCATCAGGAGGGAAGTGGATCTGACGCTGCCAATTAGCGTCAAAGGGAGTGTACTGCGGCGGGCGGTGGGATTTGAATAATCTCCTTACGGGAGTCGTAATGTCTTAAAAACAATGAGGTGATCTTTGTCTGACCCTCTTGATGAAAAGTTCAGAGGTCAGGCTGAGTCATAGTGAGGTTGGGCCACCCACGACTAAAAGAAGAGCAGACAGAAGTTTGCTCTGCTTGTTGGCTTATTTTTAGGGCCCGAGCGCCGACAACGTTGGGCTGCCAAGCCCTATTGAAACTGTACGGATTCTTCTTCTTTTTATTATTTCGCAAGTTCGACAGCCTTTTTGGGGCCTTATCATATTCAGAAGTTGAAAAAAATGTCTGAGCTCATGGGGACTGGCGAAAAATGTGATGATTTAATTTATTTTGTGTTTATTTCTGCCAACAAAGAAGTATATAGAGTATTGTAGTTACTTTACAGACTTGTTAAGATGATTGACAGACGAGAGTGAAAGGATATACAAGATGAGAGATGGGAATTAAGTCCTCAAACTAAGTTGTGGTTTACGTGGCATGCGTCTAAGTCTGCTGCCTCACATGGATGCATGTGTTTTAACCTGTCATTCTCCGTCTGTGTTTTTAAAAGGAATGTCCAGATATGTTGCAGTGATTTCCAGTAGTAATGCAGTATGAGAACACGATGAGCTTTGGAAGATAACAGCTCTGCTTTATGGTGAACAATCAAAGGGAGACGGATAAATATGAGCTAGTGTGATGAGCGAGAAAGCAAAAATTGTTTAGTGATGAATAGCAGAAATTAAGCTAAGTGCTTTAGTTGTATAATTTGAAAGAGTGAACAAACAAAGAATGTTTCACGACTGAAAAAGAGCCAGCATGCACAATTCATCCCCCCCCCCCCCCCCAATCACATCGAACACCTCCCCAAACTTCCCCAACATGGTGAGACTGCATCCACCTCAATTACCGCAGAAGAGTAATTAGCCAAAAAGCAGTGTGAGTGCGTGCATCTGCGTTCGGGGAGGTATTCATGCAGCACGAACAGATTAATTAGGACATTTAACTTCATTTCTAATACAACAAAATTAATCCCATAAAATATGAGGCATCTCGGAGGAGGTGCCTGTCAGCGTCTGACGCCTCTCCCCTGTTTGCCATAATCTATTAAAACCTTGCTTTTATCTCACCTCTCCCCTGTCATACTTTATGGATTTTTTCATAAACACGGCCCATACTTCATAAATGTCTCAATTTTCTAGTCTATTAACATTACTTCAAAAGCGCTTGATAAAAGAGGAGGGCATGCGTGAAATAATGCACCAATAATACGAAGCGCTGGAGGCTAGAACAGTAGGGGCGGCTCTCTGGCGTGCACACGCAGACAATGCAAAGGGATGTTATCAACTTTAATAAAGAACAAATGATCACTTCCAACGAAAGGAGGGGAGGGTGAGGCGAGGCAGGGAGGAAGGGGGTGGGACCAGGAGGAGAACAGTTGTCGAGTAATTGAGTCGATGAAAAATGAGGTCTTGAGGGCTCAGCGGTTTCAGCAGTCGTGAGATTGAAGGCTTCTCAAAACGACGGTGTTCTCGCAGCACTTGTAGTTACTTGCTCCTCGTTGCGGCGCCGGGGTGTTAACACAGATTTGTTTTTTTTCTCTTCTTTTCATTGCACTCAAAGGCACGAGAAGAATGAGCTCGTTGTTTCCTCTCCTGAATGTCTGAATTGTGAGTTGAACCTCTTTGTCTGGGGAGAGTCAGAAAGCTTCTTTTTTTTTTTTGACGGACAGTCGGGCTTCACCTCGCAGCCTTTTCCCCAGCGAGCATCGATTCAGTTCCTGTCTCTGAACATCACCCGAGTCCGTCTCTGTGGGGCTTTGCTCCTCTTACCCAAACACTGGGGTCAACTGTCTTCGTTTGAACTGGACACACATGAAACACACTGATCAAACCCCGGTAAGACCTCACCTCAATGGCTTGTCGGCTGTATGCCCCGAGGCCAAGTCTTACGCACACACACACACACACACACACCTGGGAGCGCTTTGTGAAAGGCCCTGGCTATATGACAAGTTAAACTGGTTTGGTCATTAGGAGTCACAGTTGCCTCAGTGTAACACACACATCGTGACTGACAGGCACTCAGCGTTCAAACTGCTTGGATTTACATGCAAATAGAGAGAAAAAAAAGACAAACAAAATCAGCGATTGAGCACACACACGTTATCTCAAACCATCAGCACCTAAACATTTGTCGGCAAATGTTTGCTCGTGTTCATGTCTGCATGCTCTTCAACACTGGCTCGTATGCAGAAAATGGAGACTCCTCCAGTACGGCTTCATATCCTGACCATCCCGGGACGTTGCTGGAGCTACGGGACGGGGGTTGGGCACTTGTGCCTGTAAATGTGTACACATATATGTGAGAGGTCACGTCGGACTGTGTTTTTAATCTGATGAGGGGGCAGTTTTATGGGAAGTGGTAGACAGGGAAGGAGGTAATTATGTTCTGCCCTGTCCCTCGTCCCCCCCCCTTTCTCTCCTGCTGTGACCGTGTAGAGGCTGACCTGCCATATCGGTGGTCATTTGCAGCAGTCTTCTTTAATACATTATCCTGTGCTGCCTCCACCGCTGCTGCTGCTGCTGCTGCTGCTGCTGCTGCAGCACCACGTGGGGACAGACTGGTATCAGCTTGTACCAGGCGAGGACAGGGGAAGGACTGGATCTGTCAGAGTGCATCGACTCTCACGCGGTCGCGTACGCTGGCGCTGTGCTTCTGCCCCGGCCCCTGCCACACTCCCACTCATTAATGGGCCCGGCCCTGACAACTGATCCTAATTGCCTTTGAACAGCTCTTCATGTATTATTGGTGCCTGACTGCCTTGGTTCATGTCAACAAGCCATGGGTAGCAAGGACAGAACGGCCACGGCCATCGTCCTTCTTCCTCTTTTGCATACTGAACGATGTGCGAGATCCACGTATAATAGATGTGCATGTAAATATAAACTGTGTACCACTTAACCATCCTTAATCAGGCATGGGAGGCCCCGAGAGACACAGTCTCTGGTGTCTCCGGCGAATGGTCAGCAACCCATCCGAGTCTTTCACCTTTGCAGATATGCAAATAACTTGACTACATTTTTTGTAAAAAAAAAAAAGAAAAAAAAAAGAGAATATATTCAAACATTTAATGGAATGTAGATGAATGTAATCAGTCATGATGTATGAATATGATTTTATCTGATAAATGGTTGACTCTTGCTTTTTTTTTTTTTTTAATATGAGACAACCACACGCTTGTTTTCTTCTCACTTTGTCACTGCTGATGAACAGCGGAGGGGTGAGCGGTTCGGAGATATCAAGAAGGCATCTGAAAAGCGTCACATACAGACGCCACCCCGGCAGATATCTGCCGAGACGCTCGCGCTATTACAATCGCAATCACAAACACTCAGTCAAAACACATCATTATTTGTAGTCCCATATGCGAATGATTACCCCCCATATCCAACTATTTACTTCCCAATTTACCCCTCTATTTGAATACAGAAAAAAGGAGAGGTGCGTGGGCCTTGGCTTTTTATTTGCGGAATGAAATAACTGAATACCAAATGCATAGATAAAAAGCATAGCGACATGTCCTGTCCACTCCCATCACTGTCTGAGAGAGGAGAGACGTATGACCATCCCATTACTATGGTAACTAGCCACTATATTCAGAGCTGCCCGGGTGTGTTTCTTCCCCCTGCAGTGACGAGAGGGCATAGCTGTCAGGGCCTACACACACACACACACACACACACACACACACGTGTACAAAAAAACACACAGATAGGGAGGGTCTGGAAGATGCTCCTTGTGAAATCTACACACATGACAGAACAATACAGGAGCAAGTTCCCACACAGAAACTAATAGGGAACAGCGTTGGGGAGAAATATAACCCCATAACTTTTCAACATTTCACCCAAAAATATTTTATCCAAAACAAGTAACCCAGACACATTAGTGGAATCCAGCAGTAAGATAATTTAATTAAACCGCAGCAAATATGCACAATAAAAACCTGAATAATGCTTTTCTTTTGGCGTGTAGCTTTCAGCCGAACAGAAATGGAATAAAATTGTCTAGCGTTTTTTATTAATAGTGTTTTGTAAGCACAGAGAGCGACGCTGTAACACTAATTGTCACCAACCCAGACTGAGTGGCAGTTAGAGATGGCTTGTTACTGCGGCAGATCCCCCCTCTGACTGCTGCACAGCCCTGCACTGTAGCATTGTGGGAAGATTATAGATGATTTCTGTAATTATTATGCTCTCCTATGTTTCTGCGATTCTATAAGTTGCACACATTAAAAGTGGCAGTCGGCGCCTCTGGTTAGAAATGATGATTACATCCACATGCAACAGTGTGCGAGCGTTTGCCATTTTGTCTTCATTTATTAACGTTTTTTTTTTCTTTTTCTTTCTCGCGGTCGTACAAATGACTCAGACAAGAGTTAGCGCTTATGTTCCATTTACTTTTGGCCACTCGCTTCATCATAAATTTCAAATGGAGCAATTCTACTGAGTAGTAACTTTTAACCAGGGTCATTCATTTTTCAAATGCCGTTGTCATCAAAGCACACTTTACTGAGGTAAAAACTGCTGCAGATGAATAATATACAGCCTCCTGTTTTTTTTTTTATGCGGACATATCAGCATGTTCACTTTTAATATATATTTATTATTGATATTATGGATTTATTATGTAAGGGGATGTCAGGCCCCGTAAGTCTGGGTAATGTCATATAGTTGGGATGCTCTGTGTAAGAGTTCATTCAATAAAAAATATACTACACAATATTTTCACATTATTTATTGAGGTAAATTTCATGCTCCGACACAAATGTTAATATTTGCCCTTTTTTTTCCAGTGGGGGATTCAGTTCATTTTCACTACATTGTATTTTATCAGCCTGCTATAGTGAGAATCTTATTATCTCTGGTGCACATGAAAAGTAAAATAACATTTTAATTATTCCAAAGAACATATATGAAAGGATTTCTTAGATGGAAAATACTTTTTTTTAGGATTTCAATGTTATTTTTGTTTATTCTTTTTCGAGACACATTTCAGCTACATTGGATTTGCAGTATTTGATGTGATAAATAATATAGAATACAATTTGGAGACTGTTTTTTTTAATATTTTTCTTTTTATAATTTCCCCCCAAATTTTCCTTCATCCATATTCATGCATCTCACTGGTTTGTTGTGTGGCTTATTTATTCGAACATTTTGACTTTGCCAAAAAAAAAAAAAAAAAAAAGGAAAAGGAAGAAAATCCAAGAAGACTTAGATGCTGTCTCGCCAGCCTGTCCATGGATTGAGTGGACTGTATGAAACGCATAGCTGAAACTCCAGCTGCCTTTTTAATGCAGCCACACTGCCATCTGTTGAGACCAGAGGGAACTACATCTCTTTTTGCTCTCCTCTGCATTTTCTGCACCGCCTTTCATTTTTTTGTTCGTCTGTTGTGATGTTGTGTCCATTACAAGCTACTAAGTAGCCACAGAGAAGTGAAGAGAGACATACTTAACTTCCACACTATTGACTGTTGCACTTAAATGTGTGTGCCATTTTGTGTTGACACAATTCTGTAGCGCCCAGGTTAAGTTAGTGTTTCCCATTACCAGCCAGGCCAAAAGATGAAGCTTCAAAAAAATAGGAGAAATCTGAAAAGACAGAAGAGACGAGGTGGTCACAGCTGGGAAGGAAGAAAGAACGGGGGTTGAGGGTTGCAGTTTCAGCATCATTCAGTCAGACAACATGCCCCTCAGCTGAAACAGCCAGACCCTCCCCGATTCTCTCGAATTAGGGAGATTAGCGGGAAAGCGCATAATGCAGGATGATGGAATTTGTCATAATTTGCATTGTCCTGGAAAGATTCAGTTTGATAGAGCGATGCATGGAGGGGCTTGTCATGTCCCACGGGCAGGTCATAGAGGAAGCTTGGCAGAAATGATTTTTGCGATATGTGCATCAGTCGTAAAAGCCTCAAAACCAATTTGTCAAAAAATGTGAGGTCGGGACAGTTGAAGGCAGCAGGGCATTTTGCCTAACGCAATGAAAAACCATGCCCCTCCATCACTCTTCATCCACTACCCAGCTCCGGCATGGCACAGAACTCAACAACAACAGACCATTTTTATTATTATTATCGCTTTTTAGTCTTTATTATGTTTTTGATCATTATAGCAACAGCAAATTTAGGTCAGAAACAATTTAATTTAGAGGTAAAAATGTGTTTTTATCATTTCAAAGATGTATTTATTTATTTGTGTATTCATGCCTGTTGGCATTCAGATGTGTCTCCCTGAGCATTCGCCAGTCAGGCTCCCCTGACCTTGGTTATGGTGGTGAGCGGCAGCTCCTGACCGCCGTAAAGTTGACCAGAGCTGACAGTGCTGCTCTTCCACATGGCTCAGTGTCTACGGCGTGGGCATGTCGAGGGCAGACATGCAGGCACAACAGGAAAATACGCATAAGCTGGAAGAGGGTGGGGGGTTGGGGAAAGGCCAGTGTCCCCGGCTCAGACTGACCACACGTTGCCTCGACAATGGCTCGTTCCAGTTGCGTCATTTCTTTGCTATGCTTCCAAATTTGTCATCATAAAAAAAACTGCGTGTTTTTGAACGCATGCTTATGGTTTGTTTTCTGAAATAAATGTGCGGTTCTAGACCTGAGAGGACGCGTTCAGAAATGCCCTATACTTGCACTCTTTTCTCTTTGTGCACTTCATACAGCTATTTATGTCGCCGTTTAAGTAACGCTGATTTTGTGTGACAGTTGAGCATACAGGGGTTAGGCTCAAACTGGAGCACAAACAGGAAGGAGGAAAAAAAATAGGGATAGTGGAAAGAAGAGGGAATAAAAAAAGGCAAATATCTCCCTCCCTCCCCCCCCCGACTTCCCATGAAGCCTTAAATGAGAAGCCTAACATGGGGAGAGATTCTGTAGAGGGAGGAACGGTTGTGGTTCTCCTGAAAGGTTTGTATTTGTAGAAATGAGGTGTCAGAAGAGGCAGGATTTCCTCAGGGCGCAGCACAACATGAGCCCATCTCTTATCATTTCCCACTCCCAGACGTGATCTGCTTTGAATGCACTAATGCTGAAAGAGCCCCACAGACTTGAAGCCAGTTCAAGATGAAATCACAGCACACATCCCTGACAAACTGCCATCCACCATACAAGGATTAAACAGTCGTTGCATATCAAAAAGCAGAAATAATATATGCACTTAAATACATTCAACAAAACTTCACCCTCAGTTTTCTCTTCAGTTTTTTGATCCCCACATTTTTTTAACTATTTTGAGCTATTTGCCAACCCTAAAATATTCAAGAAAGGGAAAGAATTGCGAAAGTGGGGGAAAAAAGAGTCAAGAGAGCAATTTGGAAATTTGTCACATATATTAAGAATGTTCCAGAAGGGATTATGGACCAAAAGAGTTTTAAAAAGTGTCCCATTTAAAATAAATTATAGTTTATATATCAAATAAAGTTTTGAATGGAACTTACAATATAAATGCAGCATCCATGTTTTGCTTCTGGCCTGTTTCTACTCACACGTGTCAAACTCCTTTAACAATTTAAAGTCTTTATTCACTACTTGATTTTTCAATAAATGCATGCAACTTTCAAAAATAAGCTTTAAAACATTTTTTAGCCCTGAGTTTAGGAACCTGGTGCTCTGAACACACACTTTACCCCCGCTCCATGGCCAGGCTGTAAACAAGCAAGAACATATTACAAATATTAACTACATTTTGCATTTAATTACCCAAATCCGTAGCGGATGCTAGGCTGCTATTACCCTTTTAGCTTGGTTACATGTGTCCTTGCATAAGAGAAAAGTTACACCATATTAATCTAACCTATTTTACACATTTTGTATTATCATTTTCCCGGTTAAATTATGCATGAGGTCTCAATGGGGAGAAATGTGACCATTAGCATATCTGATAGGAGCCGTGGAGCCGTTTTCCACCTCTCTCTGTCCTTGGAACCGGGCAAGAAAAACCTGACTGTTCGTCGATATCAGGTCATTTTATCCAGGCCAGCCCAGTTCATCCATACCGTCCCAAAAGCTCTGCTAATGACACTCGGAGACGTCATCAACGCGATGGGGGCCCCAGAGGGCCTCCAACACCATTGTGAATATAGTCTAGCACTGTCTGGTCATCTCTGGAAGCTCTTTGACAAAAAAAAAAAAGTGCAATTAGAAACACCTCAGACACACCAGCCTGAAACGAGACACCATTAAGGGTCGGAAGCGGACACAGCCAGGCGCTCCCGGAGTACATTTACATATATGTTACTGTCTGCAGCTCACCGGGATGAAGGGAGAGAACGTCTTTGGGGATGGTGACCTTTTGACACGTCGTTGGGTTTATTTGAGAAGAGATGGCATTTTAGCCATGAATTAAAGGTTGATAAAGCATGAACGGGGGGGAAAGTGCTTCGTTAATACCAAGCAGGAACGAATGTGTTGTGGTCCGTTTTTACTGTTAGGGCTGTTTGATCATTCAGAATTATGGTTTTATTGACTCAACAATGTGACGCCCATAGTGTTGTATTGTTGTATTGTTTGCAATACTTGTTTAGATTAATTATACATTTATTGAGAAGCATCAACAAGGAAGATTAAAAACAAAGATTTGACCGATCGACTACATGAGTTTACATTTTTAATCATTTTGAATTAATCAAATATCGAACATTAGATACTGTTTGATGTTTATTATTTTGATATATATTTGGTCCAAATTTCACACCTATAGGAACTGTATATTTTCTGATGAGGACACAAAAAACGGAGCTAGGATATTATAAAGAATATGTATTTTCACTCCAAAAGGCAGCTACTGATACCTGAAATTTCCTGAAATCCTTGAAAGTTGTGACAGGGAATATGAAATATTAAGAAGCATCTGCACAGAACATTTAGTATTGATTCACCCTTTTCTCTGTAGGCCATTTAGACCGCCAAGACTTTGCATTTGAAAAATACTTACCTTGTTATAGAAAGTTTAATGTCATATGCAATTGTTTGACCCTCATGAATATTAAAGGATCCCATCTCTGGCCTATTAAAAATGCATGTGGCATTGTGGTTGTTGATCACGTTTAGAACGCCCATGCAAATTGGACTGTCTTCCCTGTCAAGGCCTAAGATGAATAATGTAGTTGTGTTGTATATTCAGGGACACACCATTGACAGTCAATTAACAAGTTTGATTGGTGTGTGAACTCATTCTTTTGAACTGTTAATTTTATGTAAATAGTATTCGCTCTCCCTTTTCCACTGTCTCTCCCCCCATCCAGGTTCACCACGGAAAGATGTGCCCCCCCACCCACCACCACAGACCCCCCCAAATCCCCAATTCCACCTCCCACTAAGAGTAACCAGAGCGGGATCCTTAATAATTGATCATCACACACCTGCTTGGTAGAAGCTATGGGAGTCTGCCTTTAACAGTCAAGGGGCCCCATGCTAGGCCCCTTTTGATATTCAAATCGACAAATGGTAGCCGGCATTTATGAATTCAAAGTGAGCGGGCTCTTTTCATGGCGACGCGCTTGTTAAGAGATTCTGGCCACCCGTCCAACCTGATGGAGCTCCTCTTTGTCGGAGTGGATATGATGGCATTTGATGGCTCATAAATGGAATGCCAATGACAATTTGTTGTTGATGTGTGGGAATCTGGCTTTTTTTACGTTAGGCACACGCCGTAATGCAAGCATCTCGGGGAGATTGTGCTCGCACGTAAACGATCCGGTGATTGATCCAACTGGTTTAAAGCAGCTAGAGCCTTATCTCCCCCCCCTCGCTCTCCGTCTTCCCCCTCCATCTCTTGTCTCCCGCGCCGTCCCGGTAATTTGCGGCAGCAGACATGGAAACGGAAGATTCATCAAAGTTGACAAGTGAACCTAGGAGCCGGGGATCGCGGCGAACCCATCTGATTATGGAAATAGCCGTGGCCGCGTTCGCCCTCTAGCAAAACAGTCTCGCGGCGAGCGTCTCGTTCTGCTAGCGTCCCGTTAAAGGTGTACAGCAGGAAGGAAATCTTCCTGTTTCCTGTTTATTGGAACAAGTTGTGTCATGGCCTGTCTGCGTAGGCCTCTAAGTCAACCAAGCAGACAAAACGGAGGGCTTGTTTGAACTGAGCGGGAGAGGGCGTTTGTTTTAGAGGGTGCTAAGTATTAAACCGTCGCTAACTCCGCTAATCTCAGGGTGAAACATGATACCCCCGGCTGTGTCTGTGCTAATCAGCGAAGGACCTTGTCTCGGGTCATGTATCAATTGATTCAGGCCTTTCCTGATCCTCCCCGGAGATCTGCATGCGCTCCAAGGTCCACGCATCGGCCCGGCAATTATCAACATGTCACCAACAGCTATTTGCATTGACCAGCAGGTAGTGTTAAGCACTAATGCCATCCAACCTCCAACACTAGCGAGCCACAGGGTCTCTAAAGGCCTGACCTCCTTAATGCCACTCTTCATCCCCACTCATCTCTGTGCATTAAACAGATAGATTTAAAAAAAAAAAAAATGTTTTACCACGTTTCATTATGCAAGAAGCTTAATTCTAACGGAGGGACTTTACAGAGAATTGAGCCTATTATCACATTATAAATAACACTCGGGCAATGGCGACACATTTTCGCAGAATACCTGCTTGTGAAATGAGAATTGTTTGTGTTAAGATGCTGATAAATGGTAGAGGTGAAACTTGTTAATTAATGCACTGCTACTCAAACACTTCTAATTCATGTTAATTTGATTATAGCACCTCATTGATGAATATATATATTTAAAAAACTATTTTTTTTAGTTTGATAACTTGATTCTTGCGTCTAGTTTTGTGGTTGAATATGTTTGAAGTTCATAATTGTCTAATTAAATCAATTTTATTTTATTTTACCCACTTTTGCTACAGAGGGAAAGGTTTGAACCATCACTGTTGGCGTTATAGTCGAAGGATTGACATTTGGTAGAGATTAATTTTCACCTCAGGATGAATTTGGTGACTAAAATAACTTTGGTGATTAACTTCTAATCTAACGCTTCTAGCACCCTCTAAACTTCCCATGAACCTTAGCTGTACTTAATGTTTATTGCCAGGAGTTTGATTGTTAATGGTTTTTACCATAATGAAGCTAACATTGCTGTGTTTTTCTTGTACCCTCTCCAGGTTGACGAGTCGGTTTTCTGCGCAGGCCAAATTGCTCTGGTCCCATGTACCATGCAGCTGGTAGCGGCCGGCACCAGGACGCAGGCCCGTTTGTCCGTCAGCTACGTGAAGAAGGTTCTGGAGGCTGTGGCCAGCAGCCTGACTCTGGCGCACGTTGTCCAGGCCCACTGCTACACCACAAGACTCCAAAACATCCCCATCATCAGGGCCGTCTGGGCCAGCATGCTGAGGGCCGCGGAGGAAGAGAAGGTCAGTCTGTGGAGGGAGATTTTGTTTATGAAACACATACCAGTGGTTAAAAAGAAGAGCGGCGACTGGCTGTTTTATTATAGATGCAGGGGAAATATTGATCATACTTATAATACGATACTCCTCCCGCATAGAATGAACACATATTTAATGGATTAAAAGACAAGCGGGATCCATGTGGCGATGAATAAGTCAAAGAAGCGGAACTCGATATGGTATCCAAGTTTTTCAGAAGGGGGCCTTTCAGAATTGTGTTTTCTGGTTGCGAAATAAGGGAAAGTTCCTCGCCCCTCTCTGCCCCCTTGAGACGCAAGCCGCCGCGACTGATATTTACCAGTGAGCGCGCTCATGAAAAGTTGATGATGTGGGAAACGCTGGTGTCTTTGATAATGCGGAGGCTTGGCACAGAAGCAGATGTCTTCCTCAGAGCTTCCCTAATCCTTTGCCCCCACACACCATTTTGGAGCTCCGTTCAACTCTCCGAGCAGCTTATCCCCCCCATCCCCCCCTCTTCACCCCTCTTTCCTGCCACCTCCCTCCATCCTTCCCTCCATTCCACCGCCCCGGCTTACAACCCCTGCTCCATGCGTCTAATAGGGGCACCAGTCTCCCCTGGCAGCCCTTCTCCTCCCACGGTAATCTGTCTAGCCATGGGAATAGGGCCTCGGGGAGAGGCAGGAGCCCACCTCCAACATGTGGCTCTGTTCAGTGGTGAGTGCCGTTAAAGACGAGCGAGAGGGTGTCAACTTTGTGTCAGATCCACAAACGTTACAGCAGTATATGTTAAATTCTGAAAGTATTTTTTTGAAGGGCCAGCAATCATATTCTCAAAGCTTTGAGGTAATCTTTTCTGAATTCAAACATACAGTTCAGCTTATCTCAGTCAAGAGCTGATGTCTAATTGTGAATATATTTGACTCGTTGCACTTTATTGTAACTCACAGTGGAGGAGAAATCTTGAAGGTGTCGACGCCGTACAGTCAATTGAGCATGCGGAATGGGTCGCTCGGATAACGAGGCTGACCAAGGGCGAAGCTTTGGGAGGTCACGAGACGGGGCTCATGTCAGAGGCCGTTGGAGATGGACACCGTCGGCCATCTGTTGTGCTTCCATGTCAGTCAGCTGACCCGGGAACACTGCTTTATTTTCAAGTCATTGCCAGATTAAGCATCTCTAAGTGACAGCTCCATCTGTAAACAGGTGAGCTCTCTTTATTTGCCTCTGAGGCAGATCATCCTGGTGCGATTTCCCAGCTTGGCCCTCACACTTTCTCCTCTCCTCCACTTTAAGGAAAGATAGGGAGGGCTGCTGTAGAGAGGGGGGGGCTACTGTTTCATCCTAAACTAGGTGAAATGCTCTCTCCCCGGGGTGGGGATTATACAAAGCACCGGTGCTCATTCGAACTGACTGTAATTAGAATGTTTAACTGAGGTCAAACCCTGATAAGACGACTCCCACAGACAACCGAGATAAAAGGAGGCTTGCTTCCCTTCCAGGCAGCCCTACGAGGTGAAAGATACTGGCATTTCAAATAATAATAATAAAACAAAATGTGCGACTAAGGTAACATAATTTGCTCCTTTTCAAAACAGAAGAAATAAAGTGTTTTACAGAAAGAGAGAAAAGATGAAAATATAAGACAATATGATAACACAGGGAAACTCTGACCAAAAAAAAGTGTTTTATTTGGTAAATATACAAAATATACTATATAAAGTACATTTTAAAATAAACATAAAATGGGAAAGTTATACCTAATATGTCATATTAAACTGGCATGTACAAAAAAGTAATTAAATATGTGTGATTAAGTAATTAAATACATAATATGGTATTTTGTTTGGAGTCAATAACTATAGGTTGAAACCATGAGTGCAACATGTAATGTGGCAAAGCGCTTCATCAAATGTTAGACTTACATGTGCAAAAATACAAACCTTCCGAACGTATGTTCAGACACCAGACCCGTGAAGTGAAATGCTAGAAAACACCGATGCCGAGCGCGTCTGTGAAGCCAGAGGGCCATGTTGTTGTTGTGCGTTGATAATTTCTCTAATCAGGTGGACGAAGAAGCTTGCAGGGTTAATTGGGAGCATGCTGGAGCCGCTACAAGTGTGAAATTGTATTTACGGTGCATTAAACCACGAAGAGCCTGTTTGTCCGCGTGTGTGCGAAGGGTTTGACGAACGGGGGATGATGTTGATGTGATCAGTCAATAAATGTTAAACAGACGTCCCTTTGTGTGGCAACGACAGGTTTGGAAAATATGTCAAAAAGTAAAAAAATTATTATGAAGCAGGTTTCATTTGATATATATTTTATATTTTTATATATTTTAATTTTGGAACTATGTAAAAAATATTTTTTTAAATAATGTTTTTTGTTTGTTTTTTGTTTTATATAAATTGAATTGACTGCTGAATTTGCATCGTGGACAGATTTATCTCTGCATTCCACAGTAAAAACGCTTTTTGGTATCATCTCTCTCCTGCTTATGTGGGACTTTTTGAAGTAAATGTGGCCCCTGGTGTGGTTTTATTATGGCCTCCTGCCCTTAAACTTTTCCTCACCCCACTGACACGGCCTTGTGTGTTTCATTTACACAAACAGTCTGACGAGCTTCATAGTCGGATGTTAAGAAGGAAAAAAAAAGAGCAAGCGAGCGAGGGAGTGAATGGGAGGGAATATTATAGCAGACTGACAGCACTACAGTAAGTGCTGAGACATGAGCCACATGCTGAAGGCGTCCCGCTGGGCAGGAAATGTAGGGGAACTGGCTAAGCAGTGCAGTCCCATCAGCTCCCCGCTGTTCCCCGCCTTTATACCACTTCCTTATTACCGTGTTTACCGTTCGGCTTTCACGCCTCTCGGCCCTCCAACCCTCTGCACGCTTCAGGCGCACGGACGCGAGTTAGGGGGGGGTGGAGGAAAGTGGGGGAGAAAGAAAACAAACACGAGGAGAGAGGCAGGTCACACCCCATCAGTGCAGAGAGCTGAGTGCAGCAGATCCAGACTTTATGCGTTTACCTGCTGCCTACGGAGTGAGAGAGAGAGCACTGGGGGGAAATGGCTGCATGCCCTGGAACTGAAGTGGGATGAAGTAATGAGATGGATTGTGTTAAGTGGCTGGCGTAGAGTAGAACAAAGTCCTCAACACACACACACACACACACACGCACACACACACTCTGCCACCTGCCTGCCCTCCCAACTTGCCACTCCAGCACTCAGCTCCAGCACATGTCACAGTTAGTGTTTTATTGGATTCCTTTTAATAACTGATCTCTGGTCAGGTAGGGATGTCAGCCAATGTCCCCCCTGTCTCTCCTCTGGCAGGGTAATGGAGCTCTAAAACACACATGCACATCTAGAAACACACACACACACACATAGTGCATCTTTAGCACATTTAGTTCTGCGGAACTGCTGAACAAACTTCCCCGCCCAACGTAACATTTTGGTGGCCGCATTAATAAAGGAACAAAAAGGGGACTGATGTAACCTCACCCGACAGCTGTGACAAAAAGTCAGCAACTGTGCCGTGACAGTAAAGTCCCGCCAGAGGCTGGAGCTGCAGTGCCGAAGTCCCCCTGATCTCCTCGTGGACGGTCGGTTGGGTCTAGTTCCTCTGCATCCAAGGCCTGCAGGGTGGCCTTTAAGCCTGGCTGAGCAGGACCCCCCTGTCCTGTCACTTCTCTCCCCAGTTCCCACTCTCTAGTCCATGTTCAATCACTATTGACAAGAGCAGGAGCAGTTCCCCCCTCCAGGAGAATACCTAGAAGGTGGTGCCAGAAGTGCTAATCTAACATTTATCAAAGCACGAGACACGTATGTACGCTGTCACTTCTCCGACACGCTAAGAGGTCGGTGCTGACACGGCTATTGTTCTCTGCTCTCGTGATTGTTGTTGTTGATCACTGCGAGCTAGGCTGCCTTCAAAAATCAGCAGAGTGAAGAGATCTTAACCCCCGCAGTGCATTCACATGCTCATTCAGGACACTTGCTTTTTATTCCCTCACTCTCCGATGGCAAGAGGTTAGCTGTTGATACACAATTAAGCGTTTGCTAAAGTTTAATCTGAAGGTAAGTGCCGCTTCAGTGAATCCGGCTGATTGGGTCATGACGGGTTCGTCCGTCGGAGGGACAAAGAGGCCGTCGTCTGCTCTTGTCAATGATTTCTCCCTTTTTTTTCTTCTTTTTTTTTTTTTTCAGCGAGCGAATATCAAAATAAAATGTAAGTAACCTGTTATTATTCTGCACTTACGAAGTGGGGTGTAAGTGGATGAAAATTGATCCAGCAAATTGAAAAGGGGGTTAAGTGTTTTTGCCCTATCGACTCCGACTGAAATGGCGCTTGTATAAAACACTCATTTCTCTCCCATTAGCAGATGAAGCCACGACCGAAGTATTATTAGAGGGCCACATTGTTGCACTGCTTCCAAGACATTTTGTAACTGGTAATGGCCCCCTCAGAAATAAAGAGATTTTGGCTCTCAAAATTGAGGCCTTTTTGTGTGGCCGAAACTGCCATAACGTGCTGTGAGTGATCTTCTTATGAAAGGTGAGAAGTCATCTTATAGGACCCGTCGTGTTAGCAAATGCATCTCCGAGTGAAAGGAGGCAGCGAGCATTGTGGCTTCTTTTCTGAAGTGTTTGCACACACTGCCATTACCTCACAATCCCATGCTAATTGATAGCCTGTCAGGCCGTCAAGTAAAAAGCCTGTCTTAGTGCTGTGTGGTAGAGTTTTATGGTGCGCTTTGGGATAACGCTCAATGTCGATGGAGTGGCGTTTTTTCTTTTTTTGTGGTCAGGCACAACACCATGTGTATCATTTGAATTCTATCTCGTCTGCATCGCAGGAACTGCTGTGGGAACCTGAGATCCAACCCGGGCCCCTATTGGTCGTCGTGGTGCCGGCGTTACCCAAGGGCGCCGCCGTTGAGCTCCACGTGACTGCGATCCAGGACGATCCCGCCAAAAGAACTACCCGCCACACGACGACGGCGCGCGGATCCATCGAGTGCCACACTGTGACGTCTGCCGACGGGTGTGGCGCTTCGCTGTCGCTCTCCCTGATCGCCCCCGACAACGACCCGGAGGTCAACCGTGCGACGGATGTGACGGAAGCGGTCGCCGCCGCGTTCGAGAAAGCCGCGAAGGAGATGGACGCCGAGCTGGTGTCGCTGTGCGCCAGGGTGTTCTACAAGCGCAGCCACTCGCTGGCACGGCACGCTGCTCAAGGTATTCCATTACGTTTCTACACAGAGCTTTGAATTGATCTAATATTTACACTCATTAAGAGGATTTATCCCTAATAAGCTGTTCTGTTGGAGGCGAGTTAAGCTCCACATCGCTCTATTAATGAAAACAAACTGACAGCGCCGTCTCTCTCTCTCCGCGCTCTCTTTTCACGAGAAAGTTTGAGCCGACACTGGTTGACTAAACTAAGATATTTGGGGAAGCGATCTCTCCAGAGGATCTCCCCTTCTTCCTGTTTAATTATTGTACGCCATTTGTTGTGTCTGCACCGTGTACCAGTAACCCGAGCAGCTGGCGTGCTCTTTTGTCATCATTACACTTTAATACGCCACCAGTCCTCCCGCTCCCGGGGTTCTAGGTTCTTGTCATGGCAAATGTGGAACGGTATTTGTTTTACCCGCAGAGATGTTCTCTCGGAGGGGAAGAAGGGCGACGAGCACATCGATCACGCCGGCTCAGTCGTCAAGTCATCGCCGAAGCAGTCAATTAACATTTTTGAGCCTTTGCCAAACCGGCCGTCTCACTGTCACTTTATCTTCGACGTAACTCATCCTCTTGACGATGTGGAATCGTGGTAACCGGTGATGAATGGGGAACGGGGTTGATTCACTTTGAATACGTGTTGACGGGAACGACGGACGAACGTCGCTATTTGTTCTGTTACCTAATTCTATAATTGTTATTCGGCATTGTTTCATGATATATGATCCATGTCATTTATTTCTTCTTGCCATGAGGAGGAATATTGTTAAAAAATGTAAAAAAAAAAGAATAATGAAACAGATTAGATTTGGTAAATAACCGCTAAATGTTTCTAGAAACCATTAACTGTGTTACTGGGTCATTGTTTTACTGCAGTTAAATCAACTTCAATGTTCGCCCTTGAAATGTGTGTTTCTTTGATTATGTCCACGCTGCTCCCCTAAAACCATTATCTGACTCATCATTGAGCTGGAATCCGTTACCTTACCCCGCACGCACAGTCAGGCCCTGGAAGCTTAGCCGCGGGCGCTTTTTATGGGTCACAGCCGATGCTCATCCGGTGATGAATCCAAAAAGTCAAAGGAGGAAAAGTAACACCTCTGGCGCTGGCAGTCACAGCCTCAGAACTGCTGCTGTCAGCGGGCACTCAGACAACAACACTAGAGCAAAATGTGACTGCACCCCCCCCTCCTTATCCCCCTTCTACCCCACCCTTGGGTTACTTGCGTTAGGATTCACAGCTGATAGACATGACATATGCTCCAAATGAAACCTTTAAACATCTTGTCTCAACTTGTTACTTACGATAGAAAGGTTTTCTGGAAGAGGCTCCCACAACTCAACGAAAACCTCAACTAGAAGACCTAAATTTGGTCGTCTGACTAGAAAAAAACTTTAGAAATCAAATGTGTTTTATGTCTGACGCAACTTTTTAAAATTGTGGACTTCCACACATCCGGCAGATCGACCAGCATTTATTGGAAGTCTCCTTTTAGCTCTACTTTTGGTCTCCTCCTCTCTACGACATTCACGCCTTGATTACTCGCTTTAACAGTTGAGAGCGGGGAGAGTTGTTTCTGTTATTTCTCTGTGGGCTCGTCACCACCAGCGACCCCTCTCTCGCACGAGTGGCCGTGTGGTTTCTTGTTGATATCAAATAATTTTGTTTGCAGCTGCTTTAGCGAGGACGTTCCTCCGTGGCTCGGCTGCACACGCCCAGCCCCCTCGTCCTCTTTGTTCATCTCTCTCGGCCCAAATGAACAATTTTCATGAGCCAACACTTGCTAATTACCTCCTCGTTTACCGGTTAATTTGACCAGTTTGGAAGTCAGTGTAGCACATCTAAAAACCACTGGCTCTGGGCTTTGGCCACTGCTTAAAAGCCCCATAAGCCCAGCAGGCACTCAGGAACCCCCCCCCCCCCCTTCTCTCCTTTTCAACCACCGCCATCACTTACACACCTCCTCCTATTCACTTAGCCTTACAATATTTATATATTTATCAGTTTGAGCAAAAATGTTTAGCATAAAAGGCTGTTGTGGGCATTAGTAATGGTTTGGTTTGGGGAAACCGAGGAAAACAGAGATTTAACAGCAACCTTTTCAGCTCCCTGTGTGTTCTCTGTGAGGCAGAATAATGGCCGGTCCTCTTGGGTAGATGGTTCAGGGTTTAGTTCCATCCCGTTGCTAATGTGATGGCTTTGAGAATCTTACGGCCTCTGTCCACTGGGCTTCTAGATGAGGGACCCCGTGTAGCCCAAAGGGGGGGCGAACTGATGCAAATGTTCATCGGATTTTGTGTGATTTCTTAATTTACAGAAGCATTTATAGGAACTGCAGAAAAGCTTCACAAAGGACAAAGGAACTTAAATTTGCCTCGTCACCTGAGTCACCTTCACCCCCCCTCGTGTCTCTCGTTCATGCATAAGCAGGCGTGACCGTGTACACACACCGACGGAGACTCTCAAAGAGAGAGCGTGATTATTTCCGTTTAGCACAAAGAAAAAAAAACGCCCCGACATAAAACGGGCTCGGTGTGCAAGGTGTGATAAAGGCCGCGTTTCTTCTCTCGATAAAACCGTCCCGTCTGTGATCTCCCCTCGCTCGTTCAGTTGTCAGCTAGCCATCTTCAGAGGACCCCCGCTTCCCGGGGAGCTCCACATGCTCTGATAACACATGTTTAGGCTTTTAATGCCCCTCCAAAAAAAAAAGGGCCTGTGTTCAGTGGGGGTATTTTAAGCTGTAGTGCATATTAGCTAATTAGGGTGTGTGGGCTCTTTGTAAGGATGTTTGGCATGCTGCGTGTGCTACAAATGAAAGAGAACAGGGGCTTATTAAATAGTGCCAAACTCCTCTTTGTCCTGATTTCTAGCTCTGCAAGTTCACATAAATGCCATTGGTAGGTGTTATTCAAAGAGTTTGTGTTTGTTCAATGAGACTCACGAAACGTTGCGTTTCGACGTGCATGATGTTAGACAGAAGTTGTCGTGAACGAGGGAAGAAATAGGACCACGCCAGGACCCGTTGACCACACCCAAGTCTCGCCCAGCATGGTTTTAAATCGGGAGGAACACGCCGGGACAGACAACCATGAGACAGGAACACTTGTGACCAATTAGTGCACGGAGCAGAGGAGGGAATGGCCGACATCCCAGCGGGCCGCTGCTAAATAGACAGGCTGTCATCAAGACCGGGCGTTGAGACGCTCAATGAATTCTCACATGTCCACTGGCCGTCTGTAGTCCGGCCAAACACACACACACACACACACACATCGCTCAGCTCCATTAAAACTGAAAGTTAGTCCCAGCACAGCTTCCTAACATCCCAACACAACAGGAGCAGAGGATCCATTGCACTAGAAGCCCCCCCTCCCCCAACAAACTCATGAATTGTCCAAAAGGGCATGGCAGGTTGCCTCCCCTCCCTTTCTTCTGTGTGTATGTGTTTGATTGTTTATGGATCTGTGTGTGAGTTTGGGAGGGTTGGCTTAAAAGTTCAGTCCTTGCTGACCATATGTCTGCATTGCAGGGGGTCGGATTTGGTGATGGGGTGGAGGTGGGGGGATACAATCTGCCATGGATTTAAGAATCCCAATACTTTGTTAATAGGCCGGTGTTCCCTGGTTGAAGGGTTAAGTGCAGCCTCTGTTATATGAGAACATAATGTCCAACTCCAGCCTGACTTCTCATGACTCTAACGCCTCACCCCCTTATCTCCCTCCCCACCTCTACCTGCCAGGACTCGAAGAAACTTTGAGAAGCACGTTGGGAGAGTCCAGTCCGGCCCTGGCCCTAGTTCCAGTCCTGGACTTGCCTGACTCCCAGGTCCTCCACCTGTCCTGCTGGCTCAGTTTGTAGAAACACACAGCCAGCGTCAACAACCAGACTCCAGTCATCCACATCACTGAGGAGCGACTCAGCCCAACACCTTCATGACTTACAACAGGACACGGATGAATGTGGAGAATAAAAAAACGTGATAACTGCTCATTTGGTTTTGACTCTACTGATTGTTGAAATGCAAAGTTCTGTCTCTCAGTGGTTTAATGATGTGCAGTTTCCAGAACGCAGGCCAATAATTCACCTTGGAGTTGTGTCCCGCAGCAGCTGTTGTCCTCCCTCGGAGGAGAATCTTCTGGAACTTCTACGACCTAAAGCTGCATACCAGGAGACGGGAGAGCGTAGTCTACAAAACGAGAACCCCAGCAGTGTCTCGTTCCACGGGGCGATAAACTGGATCCCCTGATATCCCACCGTTTCCAGGGGAATTTCTCCCACCGCGTCGGCTAACACCCCCTCATAAAGGTCTAGCGCCATCACCGACACCATCTGCTCAGTTGTAAACCTATGGATTTACTGTGCGACTGGTTCGCGGCGGTGTTGTAATGTGTACGAATGAGGCGACTGTGTTTGCTGCCTCTCATGCACCGCGGGATTCAAGGTGTGTTATTATTGTGTAATAGGCAATCAGTGCTGAGCACCTGAAAAGATTAAGCCTCTTTATGTTTTCTATCGATTCTCAGGCAAACTGGTTAATAGGAGAGGGACACTACAACACACAGCTGCAGGGCAGGTGTGTGTGTGTGTGTGTGTGTGTGTGTGTGTGTGTGTCGGGGTTGTCAATGGACATTGTGACGATGTGGGAAGAAAATAACACCATTAACCATCGGTCCTGGAACATTTCTTTTCTCAAAGATCGCGAACCGTATTGACGATGGAGTTGGAATGCATCTTCACTCCGGCTGCTCTCTTCATCGCGCTCACGGATGGCGGTGGAAAAATGGAGTGGGGCTATTGATCTTCGCCCACCGCAATTTTGTTTTGATTGTTGTTATCAAAAATTGAACAATGGACGCAGCCAGTGGGGCCCCGAAGAATTTTTATCGAGGGTTGGAAAAACACAAACAAGCAATTATTTATGAGCGCGAGCAAGCCGATGCCCCATAAATATACAGTTTGTGTTAATATTCACCTGTTTGGTTTTAAAGAGCCCCACCAGGGGGACATTCTGAATTGTTGAATGATGCAGCTGTCAAACACACACTAAGATATGGGGATTTTGTAGTACTTTTATTATGTACTTGTATACCTCACGATCCGGTAAACACCCATACATTTAATCCACAAATACTTTATTGCACTTCAGTGTTTTTCCAATACACTTGGTGAAGCCACAAATTTAGCTATGACAACAAAAAGAAAACAGCTGAAGAAAACATTCCTCTAAAAAAAAAGTGTTTTCAGTCTGAATGCCACAGCGTTGCCAAACAAGAATGCACTGAGCAAACATGCATGTTCAGCAGTCTTCCCGGGTAGACAGTGGTTCACGGAGGAGATTGAGAAATGTCTCTTGGTTCAAATTGAGCAATGAAAATGAAGAAACAACACACAGCAGCCCATGGGGATTATATATATATATGCACTGCATTTAACTTTATTATTAAAATTTCACATTTTCCAGACGTACTTATTGAGTTGAGCTTTTTTCTCCCTTGTGGTAACATCAATTACAAGGTCTTTGTATGTCAAAGAGCAGAAATACAAGACTCAACTCTTTAGTAAACACAGAGGAGCTCTGCCACTAAAACTCAGTGTAAGATAACCACTTGTCGATGCCGCTGTAATCATTACATTCTGCCTTTCGGGCGGGGATGTTTTCATGCGGACACAGGCAAAGCCACAGACGTCATCACAGCCTCATCATAGCCAATGGCAGACACATTCCTTTGTGTCTTTTACCTCTGTGTTCTCACAAAATGAATAAAGACAGGGTGACATTTAGTTTTCTCGTGTGTTTTGTCAAATGGACGTTTTCCACCAAGCCGACCTGCGACCGCTTTGCAAACAAACTGGCTGTTGTGGCTAACGTTGTCCTTTGTGCGCAGTGAACCAGCCCGCGGCTCTTGTCATTGTGGCCTTGCACATGGACTTCAACTGTGTGTTTCTTCCTCCAGGCTAACCAGACTGTGTGTGTGTGTGTGTGTGTGTGTGTGTATGTGTGTGTGTGTGTGTGTGTGTGTGTGTGTGTGTGTGTGTGTGTGTGTGTGTGTGTGTGTGTGTGTGTGTGTGTGTGTGTGTGTGTGTGTGTGTGTGTGCGCAGTGGGCTACAGTAGGGGAGCCTGGCTCAGGAGTGGCCTTGCTGCACGAGACGCCTCCTGACATTGTGGTCCGTTTGCCTCAGTGACTGTGGTTATGTTTGTTTGCATATTTGAATCATTCCATTTTTTTTTTGTTTCACAATGCATTGTTTTCTTCCCCTGATGTATTGTGAAAGCATGTCTTCATGATGGCCACAGCACGGACTAAATGAAACTTGTTCTATCTGCTGGACTGGCAAGCCATCACATGCTATTTAGCGGTGTCTGCTGCCCTCTTGTGGTCAACATAAACAGTGCCATTTAAAAGCGTAAAAGTGATCAATTCCATTTGGACAGTATTTCCCAATTCACAAATGAAACCATTTAGAATGATAACTACAAATATTTTAGTTTTTCTAAACATTTCTTATATTACTGACCATTTACATAGTTTCGTATTTGTATTGGAAGAGGTATTTAATTTTTGATTTTGTATTTGTATTTAAGGTGGTCAAACAATTCAGATTTATTTCTATTGGAAAGTAATGTATCTTTAATTTCTGGCTAAACACGTGAACATGATTTGATATTTTTTCTATTCACATTCCATCGTTCTGAAACGTAATCAATTATCAAAAATGGCAGCACTTGACTGGATTTCACATTCACACAGAAGTAGGTTACATCAACAACAGGCGTTGAAAACTTGTGGTTTCTCTCCTGGATCTTGCCAGACTAAACTAGATTCATAGACCAAACACTGGAACGTAAGCCAAAATCTAGACACAACACAGTGAAATCATATTCAATCATATCATATATAGGCTAATCATATTTCTACCCCTGAGAAGTTCTTATATTTTTCAAACACTGAGGCATTGATATTCACATTGACAAAACCAAATAACACAAACAAATGAGCTAATCCCTGTGCTCAGAGCCCAGAATTGTTTATTCATTCACAGAATAATAAATAACATATTGTTAGGAGTGGAAAAGGCCATAACATGTCAAATAAAGCTGGAGGAGAACTGTAAGTTGCATGTATAATTAGTCTACTTTCAACACTTTTGCCGGACATGTTTACGTTGCAGTGACATACAGTCAGGTGACGATATACAGAATATTGTATTTGATGTAAAATATACATATAATTGAGACATGAATGTGATAAAATTGGATTAAACGACTAACAATACGGCAGTTTATTTATTTGTCTTGTATGTTGAGTGTTTTGACCAACACATTAAAATGAAAATAGGTCATAGAAACGGGAGTATAATAATAATATGGGAAGGGTTTCAATAATGGAAGGACTATATCTCCGCAAACCTTTGTTTCCCACCGTACATTTTCCGGGACGTACGCGCTTGTTGCCAGGGTGACGTCCGGTGACGTCATTGCTAGCAAGAAAGCTATCACGGCACAATTGTCACCTCAAACGGGATCTACACGTATAAAGTAAGACATTTTGACTGTATTATACAATCATATATCTATCATACAACCCTCGCGTTGCTCCAGCAACCGACGTTAGCTAATTATTGGATACTGTAGGCGAACTACACTGACGTCTTTTATTAAAATCATCACATTATTTGAATCTTAACCATAGCGAGCTTAGTCGCATCATATCAATGTAATCAATTGACTTGATTGGAATTCCTCCATGCTTACTTTCCGTTTTGTTGCCGTATGTTTTCCTCCAGGTTTGAGGAGAGGTGGTGATTTGAAAATGCATCGGTGCCCCGTTTGCCCCAAATCGTTCCCGTCTCCATATAAACTTCAGAGGCATTACGTCATCCACACTGGCCAGAAGCCCTTCATCTGCACCGTCTGTGGAAAAACCTTCACGCAGTCTGATCATTTAAAGACACACGTGCAGAAACTCCACCGGCTTCCAGCAGACCGTCTACAGGATGCTATTGCAACTCAAAACCAGCAAGCCCATTGTAATGAACCATCTGTAAGGATGAACACATGTGGCAGTAGAAAATACAGCGTAATGCCTTTGACTGTACCGTCTTCTGCCGCCTTCCAGCCAGAGTGGAAAAGGGAAATTCACAAAACCAGAAATCCACCAAAAAAGATGCTACACGTCGGTGACGCCTCGGGGATTCGCAGCAGTACCGTGAATGTTATAGATCCAAGACCTCAGGAGCGAGTTGATTCTGCAAATGAAGACATCTCTGTATACAATGCCTACAATGGATCATCGACTCATAACAAACAGTTAGAGAGGTGTAGAGAGTCAGGCCAGACTTTTTCCACAGAGGTCTACTCGAAAGGGCACCTGCAGTCACAAGAATTGAGCTCCGACGGAAGCGACATGACTCTGAAACACCAGTGTCCCAAATGTCTCAAAACCTTCTGCTCCCCGTCCAAACTGCAACGACATTTCCTCATTCACACGGGGCAGAAACCCTACTCGTGTGTGATCTGCTGGAAAACCTTCAGACAGAAGGTACACTTGAAATCCCATTTAAGTACCGCAAATAACTGTTCTGCCAGAACTGAAAGGAAAAAACAGAGGTTTTGTAATCGCGGGCAAACCTCAGGACAGCAGCCCCAGCTGTTATTTCAGCAGCGACCCACCAGCCATCGCACTCCTGTGCATTCCTCAGTGGAACTGGAGCTACAGTGTAAAATAAGTGTGAACGCTGTGCAGGAAACGAACGTGACCGAGATCAAGTCGGATGCAGTCGTAAAACCAGAGCAGTCGGATGAACAAGAGAGGCGATACCTAACGCAGAAATCCTTGAAACCATTCCGGTGCGTGATCTGCAACAGGTCGTTTCGGTTCAAAGTGAATTTATTACGTCATCATGAAACTCATAGGAAGCCAGAAGAACTGGGAAGTCCCGCCACTTTGCAAAACGGCAATAATGGGAAAATGTCTGATTCCCAAGAACATTTACCTGAACCCGATCATGCGGATCCCATCGGCTTGAACATTGTCGTCAAACCAGAAACATGGAGTGGAAATTGCAGCGATTATAACGACTCTCTTCCTCTGGATTCTGAGTTAAATACATCAGCAGAACAACAGAGAGAAACCTGCCGTTCCACCGGCGAGCAGCCGAGAATCAACTCGACGCGTCAGTGCCATGCATGTTTAAAATGTTTCCCATCTGTATCAAAGCTTCAGAGACACATGATGACTCATACGGGACAAAGGCCCTTTGGCTGTGAGATGTGTGGGAAGAGATTTCGTCAGAAAACCCACTTGAGGGTCCATTGTCGCACTCACCTGTGGTCGAGATACCACAAACGGCGATCGTTGTATATCAATCGACCGCCTTCTTGTTTAGGTGGGTTCAACACAAGGACTGCAGCCGACGTCCCGGTCCAGGAGATATTACTACGTAAGGATTTTGAGACATACTCTGGCAGCGATACGATCTCTGTGAAGCACTTGGATCAGACTCCCTCCATGTTAATCATTCAGAAAGACACCAGGGTGTTAGATAAGTTGTTGCCACATATCTCAAAGAAAAAGGAGGTGGCTCGAAAGGTTTCTACAGCGAAAAGGATGCAGATTGCTGCTTCGATGCAAAATCCACGCAACGTGCAACACCAGTGCTTCCGGTGTTCAAAGTGTTTTCCAAGTGCCTCTAAATTACAACGGCATGAGATGGTACACACGGGCTTGAAACCGTTCCGGTGTGTTTTGTGTGGCAAAGCATTCAGGCAAGCTCCGCACCTGAAAACCCATGAAAGGACTCACTGTGAGAGGAAACCCTCCGAGCCAGTCGATCACCAGCGGAATATCAGAGTTCTGAAAGCAACTCGTCAACAGCAGCCAAGGATCAGTGTTGGTGTCCCGCAACAGAATAGCTCTGTGAACACAGACGGGATGCTTTCAAATTGTGATGGTGCTGAAGGTAACATTGAGAGGGAGTTTCCCTGCACCGGGGATGTCCCATCCATCAGAAAAGTGAACAGTCTCTTTAAGACAAACTCTAAAAGTAACTTAACATGTAAAAAGAGGAAACTTCACACCTGCCACATATGCTTTAAGAACTTTGTCTTCCCAGAAACGCTCTCGAGGCACTTGGTCACTCACTATGAAACGAGGCCGTACAAATGCACTCTGTGCAGCAAAACGTTCACGCAGCGCGTTCATCTAAAGGTTCACGAGCACAGATGCAGACAGGTTAACGGGCTGTCACGTTACATTCAGAGAGACACGATAAATGCCACCGGACTCCAGGATAAATGCAGCGAAAGCCTTCGCGATTGTGCAGATTTGAACGCGGATGTATCAAGAGAGCAGTCGGAGTCACATTGTGTCACAAGTGTTGCTGTTCACTCCGTCACTGATGGAGATTTATCTTATGGCTCAGAGGCAACACACACTGTATGGTTAGCTGAGCCAGAAGTAGGCTTAGGAGAGGAGAGTAATAAATTGGAGAAAAGGCAGAGAGATGATTGTATTCAGGCTACATGCAGCTATGATCAGGCTACGGACCACTGCAGTTATTCTTTCCCCTCTGAACTCGCCTTTGAAATAGATAAGCTTGTCCAAAATCAAAACGTGACAGCTTTGTATGACGACAACGCACATAATGTAGAAGCACCATTTCAGATGAAAGGAGTTACGGCTATTTCGGACGCCGACAAGCTGCTCAGTGAGGAACTTTTCAGTTCCGTGGTTGAGAATCAAATGCAGCCAGCTAATTACTGGTGTGAACCACTCACTGTGCTTGATTGTGACAAGTGCTCTAAAAGTTTTCAGAGTGAAAACGATCTGAAGCGACATATCTGCTCAACCAATGTTCAAGCTAAAATGCCAGAGTCGACACAGAAGAATCGCTGTGACGTGTGCTTCAAACATTTTGTGTCTCCCTCCAAACTTCAAAGGCATTATGTTACCCACACAGGTCAGAGGCCGTTCAGGTGCGACATTTGCGGCAAAACGTTCACACAGTCGGCACATGTCAGAACACACCGACTGACTCACTGACACGTTACTGTGTAATGTTTGTTTTATCCTGTAAAATTGTATTTATTAATGTTTTTTTACACTGTGTATATACTATATGTATGAAAAATATATAATGATAATTTGTATTTTGTGTCAGTATTTCATGAATTAAACGTTTCATGTTGCATTTTATAGGGCCTCTTGTTGAATTTGTTTAATCTGTCCATTTCATTGATATGAATATTTCTCAAATGATGTAAAAAAAATTATCAGCTTTTCGTAATTTCGTTAGTTTAGTTGTTTTTCACAAATCCCGAAGCCTACACGGTAGGAACGGAAGACGTGCTGTTGCAGGCACGGACGATTTTCAAGGACGGTACCCATTCCGGAAGTAAGTCGCACACGGCGCGTTTTAGTTGTGTACATGCTTAACCAAACATCCAACGGCAGTTACACTGATGCTGCAATAAACTAAGGTATGTAAGCTTGCTGTATTACTATCATGTATGTGTCGTTTATTATGGGGATAACGGTACTGCTAATTATTTCTTAGCCAGTCTCTGAATTCTAATTAGCTTAGCTTAGCTCACCACCTAATATTGTGAAAGGGCTAACGTTACTAATGTCCGTTACGACGCCGGCAGTTTTAATTATACGTTATGCTAACGTATAGCACTGGTATGGCGTTTATTAAAGTATCGGGAAGGCATGTGACCATTACCATTTTACTGTTAAGAACACACTACCGAATAACATGACGGTAACTTAAGTTTTAACCTAGCTAGCTAACTTTCTCGGCTCTGTCTTTGCGTATAGTGGAGCCACATTTTTCAGGCGTAAGTTCAGTACAATTAGTTCACCTGTTGGTGTAAACGAGTCGCTACGGTTACGTTAATATTATGTCGTTTCCCCTCTTTTCTGCCTTCATTGTAACAGGTTCAGATGGCGACCACGGAGAAAGAAACCCCCGCAAAAAAGGCCGCCGCGCCTTCTGTGTCTCAGATTAATGCCGAATATGTCACACAGGTATCAATCATTGTACATGTACACTACACTTGTGGTCCCAGCACTGTGTTGAAGTAGTTTTCCCCTGCACTCTCCTGTTTTGTGCATTTTCCTATCATTGATCTACAAAGTCTGCTGAACAATATGTGCAATAGAAGATCTTAATACATTCACAAAGCATGAATGTGTGATGTTGGTAAACAAGCAAAGGGGAGCAGTGTACATGTGACAGAGGATTGTAATATATGTGCTGTGGATCACACAATGTTCAATCTAGAAGAGAAACCGTTGATGTTGGAGAGTTTTCCCTCCTAAGAGTATACATCCTCCCCTACGCCACCTTGTAATGCATCATTTGTACCAGCTTCTGTGTTGCTTTATGAACTTTTGCATGTTTATGCTGCCATTTTTACTACTATTGATGTTTCTTGTTTCAGCTGGCTAATAAATATTGGGCTCCTCATGCAAAGAATAAACTAGCCTTTGATGCTAAGGTGAGTAATATGCATTTCTGCATCTTACTGGTATTGATGTATGTCATTTTTGTTGTTGTGTGTACTGTATTTATCATAGTGTCGGTTACCAGTGTGTTTTAGTTTGATACAATACAATAAAGTGCTGCTATTTCTGCTATTGTTTCCCGTAACTCCTAAAAATGTTAACATTCTTTGCCGTTTGTTTAGGTGATGGAAGATGTTTATGAAAAAGAGATTCTCAAGTCCAAGTAAGCACATATGTAGCACATTTGACTTAATCTAGGCTGTTCTTAATCTAAAAAATTACATTCTCCTTATTTACCTTTTATATTTTTGTCGTCTTTCACTGTTTTCAGATTTGCCATCAGAAAAATTATGCTGCTTGAGTTCAGGTGGGATACTTCACTTTGTATTCACCCTTTTTAATGATGCAGGCACTAAAATGTAATTCTTGAACAACTTGGTGTATAGATATGCTTACATTATTTTCAAATTTTTCAGCCAATACCTTGAGAACTACCTGTGGGTAAACTACACTCCAAAGGTGTCCAGCAGTGCCTACCTCATGTCCATTTGTTGCATCGTCAACGAGAAGTTCAGAGAGAATGTCCCAGCTTGGGAGGTAAGGAATGCTGCACCTCATCTAGGACTAACTGTCACTGAAAGACCGTACCATCACCATCAGCAGCATAATCTTATCTTTGATTGTTTGTTTGTACAAGGTGTTCAAGAGGGAGCCCAGCCATTTCCCATTCTTCTTCAAATGTGTGATGGAAGCTGTATTGGCAGGCGAGGAGGCTGTCCTCACTCTGAAGGAACAAACCGTGCTGCTGGTCTTCCTGGATCACTGTTTCAACAGTCTGGTGTGTGATCTGTCTTGTTACTCTAAATCTCAAGAGATTTGCATGGGGGATTTGAATAACCAGGGTTTTTTTTTTAAATAGCTTCGTGCTTCTTACTCGTTAATGTAAGCGGTGCCAAAATGCATTGTTGTGGAAAATGTGGGATTTACGACAATTATTGGTAATCTCCACTAGGTGGCAGTAGTAGACTAGGCAGTTTAACCTCGGCCAGCTCCCACCCCTCTGTAGCCTCTGCAGCAGCATTAAACCACAGGGAAGCACTGCAGATGTCTCACTTTAAAATCTGCTTTGATGGCCTGCTGCACTTTGATTGTACCCCATAAAGCCTTCTAAATATTTTAGTTCCAAACTTTTATTATGGGCTGAAGTGTAATAAAAATCTGTCATACACAGTGCATTTTTGACAACCCCCCCTTCTCTTTGTTTCTCTTTCTATGTCTCTCACTCTCTCTCTCTTTCCCTTCCTCCCAGGAGGTGGATTTGATCAGAGAGCAGGTGCAGCAGCTTATATCTCTGCCTATGTGGATGTGTCTCCTACCAGTAAGATACCAACCTATTATCCTAATAAAGTTTTTGCTGTGGTTATTGGCACACACCAATTACCTCCTTGCTATGATATTAATCCTTATAATTGACTGTTTTTGTTTCCGTCATGTTTGCAGTCCAGACTCCAACACGAGCTTAAGAAGGTTCCAAAGCTGCAGAAGTTCTGGAATCTAATCAAGAAGAAATTTGATAAGATGGATGCTGATGCAGCTGAGCAGTAATATTATTTTTCTTTTGCTTGCGTGTTCAGATCTATAGAGACTAGGAAATTGTGTTTGTTACCCCATGCGTTTCTAAGCTTCTTTTTTTTCTTCTGATTTGCTTTCTTTGTGTCTTCCCCAGGGCAAAAAAAGAGCGGGCCTTCCTCTCATCCCTCATTAAAAAGTTTCTTGGAGTTCTCGTGTCAATTCCGCCATCAGGTAAACAGTAACAAATACATTTATTTCCCTTGGGATTTCATGACGTTGTTGTGAGCAATGGCTAACATGGAATTCCTTCAGCAAGAAGAGTGACCATTAGATCCTGCTCCTGTATTTATAAGTGTTGTCCAAATACTGAGTAAAATAAATGGTACCAGGTAATTCCCTGTGCGACTTTGGTCCCAAAGCAGGTCTTTGCATGCACTTTCTCTACATTTCCCAACATGATTAATGTACCTACGGGATTCTATAGCTTGTACAGTGTCAGAGAGCACATCTCTTCAGTCCAGGCCTTATTGCGGTATAAAACACAATATCACCCTTTTTTTCACTGTGTGAGTTCAGTTGCACTACTCCCTTCTTTCTTTCCGAGTCGTGCAGCCGCCGAAGGAGCATGTGCTCCAGCTGCCATACAGCCACCGGCACTGACTCCCATGTTGTAATGCAGGCCGACACAGAGGCCCCCCACCTGAATGCTAAAAACAGAACATGTGTATTTGTGTGTTTAGGTGGAATTCAAACCTGACAGAGTAGATTACAATCTAGAGCCCAGCAGGGTCCCCATCACTCTGTGTTCTGCATGCCTCAACTTTTAGGACGCCGACGCACGTACACACCAACATGCTTAATGAGGTCCCAGCATGCCGCTGTGCTGGCAATGCAGTATCTCATAGTGAGGCTCCCACACTCAGCGTGGCACCTTGGTGTTGTCCACATGCATTTGTTGTCCTCACATCCTCCGTGATATCTACGCAACCTCCTTTCCGCTGCTACGTCTTATCGTTCCATATCTTTTTTTGGGGGCCTTGTATGTTCACATAGTCATGTCTGCTCGTCTGTCAGATTGCGTTTGTCATTGACGACATGCATTCCCTGATAAGAAGTGAAGTGCAAACCTCCATGATTTCCTCTCCTCTTCCATAGGGCCTGTATCCATGGACCAAGTACATTACTGCGAGAGATTCATTGAACTCATGATTGATTTGGAGGTAAGACGCATCCTTCCATTCAAAAGCCATATTCAGTCAATTTTCCAATCTTTTGCCATGTGTACTTCCTCTCTTAGGTTTGATTGCTTTATTTAAAATGTGCACTGCAAGGTGAGGCACTCAGTCATAATGCAAAGGTAGCAGACGCTCATTTCCACTGTGTATGTACAGAGTTTTTGCTTCATCATGGTATTCTGATGAAGGAAGTGGTGTAGACGTCCGTCTCTGCGGAGCTCATTTGCCTTTTGTCCTTCACAATTATAGCTAACTCAGGTCAACAGACAGTGGCTACCGGTGCGTCTCTGTCATTGCTGCCTGCAAAGCCATGCAGTATTTGAATCGGTAGTCTTTGATTAGAGTTTGAGAGGTTATTTTCAGCCTGATGGCATGTATGAGGTGCGAGGAGAAATGTGCATTGTCTGCTAGACAAAGGGGTTGTGACCCGAGAACCATTTCCCTTCTGGATTATTCCGAGTGTTTGTACGAGGCGAGGTTGGTAAACACATTTGCGTTTGTGTTATTGTGATCCATCAACAACAGCCTGCTTTCAAACAGCTCGCCTTAAATGTGCTCTGTGCTGCTGCATTCAAATTTCAGATGAACGTCTAAATACACACAACCAGAGAGCATATTGTGGTTCTTTCTTCTATGAGCCACATTTTTAATCTGCAAATGTATTTAACATACTATGATAAAAAAAAATACCAATGTGACTTTTTATGCAGCTCTGTCCTTATGTGGGAACGGTGTCCTTTTGCCCATTTAAATTGGCAATGTGTGTTTGATCCACGTCACTGTAGTGGTCTTAGTAATAAGATATATGCCCCTATTATATTCTGCATCGGTGCTGTTGGGGCACATTCAGTCACGTCAGGTACTCAGACCTGACGTAAGGCTTAGCATTTTCAGTGTGATGAGCTTATGAAGATGAGGAAGTTGATTTGAACAAATAATTATAGTAGATATAATTGTACGCAGTATTTCAGGGAGGCAATCTCGCCAATGAGGTTGTCTATCCGGAGTGAAGACACAATGTCATATAAGATTGTTGCTGCTGCTGCTGCCTGTGCAGATCTCCTGTTTCTAGCAAGGGAGCTCAATAGATTTCATCTGGCTGTCCTGCTGACAGGCTGGCCTTGCTGTTCCTGGCAGAGGCTAGTGGCCGGCCAGCTAACTGTCTCCAGAGACATCTCCTGTCCTTCAGCGCTATCCTTTTACAAAGCCTCAGTTGCCTGAAATCCATACTTCCCCTCTCTGGTGACGACCGGAAAATTAATACGGGGGGGGGGGGGATATCCCTGTTTTCATGCCTCTTGTATGCCGGCTGTCAGGACTGTGCTGAGATCAAAGATGGCTGTAGGATATAAAGGTATCCGTTCTCTCAGTGTTTAGGTATCATTTGCTGCACCTGCTGCCTTTTTGAAGAGCTGTTTTCAATGAATAAGATGATAAAAAATTTTTTATTATGCATTCCAGTATTCTATTTCACAATGGCTTTTTTTCTTCTGGGCAGTTCTTCTCTTTCAGCCTGCGTGATGTGATAGATTGAACCCCTTTTTGTTCTGTGTCAGTTCATCAACATGCACAGTATTTTTTTTTCATTATATCCCTAGCAAAGCAGCTCCGTTATGTCATTTTGACAGGATGTTTGTACTTGCCTTCATGTCATGTTTGCGTGCTACAGCATGCAAATAAATGATAGTTGTAGAAGTCTTCTTCACATCTCGCTGTGAGTTTGCCTCTATCATATGTTTCAAAACAACCTCAAGTTGAGAAAAAAAAACCATGGATCAATAAAATGTATGGATAATCGTGGTCCAGATGCTGGGAAATGTGGTCGTTGTTGAGTGTATTGATTCTCTAGACCCCTGACAGATGCCCGTTCATACAATACCTAATTCTCTTCTTCTGTGATGGGGGGCCGTCAGACCTCTCTCCTGCAAATTAGGCTTGTCTTTCTTAGTTATTTTGGTCCTGTTCACTGAAATAGACTTCCTCCCACATGTTTATTTCATCAAATGCATTGCAGTTCATTACAGTTGTTGTGAGAAGTTAAGGTCAGGTGTAAACATGTTGTCCTGTGCATCCAGGCTCTGCTGCCGACCAGGCGTTGGTTCAATACAGTGTTGGATGACTCTCACTTGGTAGTCAGCTGCCACCTGTCCAGCCTCACCCATAGAGAGAAAGAAGGACACCTCTTCTGCCAGGTACAACACACAAGTATACACAACGACGTACCATATATTTAAATGATTGTATGCACATATGCAAGAAACTTGTTTTATTGTCTCATTTGCATAGCTGCTGGACATGCTGAAGTTCTACACGGGTTTTGAGATCAATGACCAGACGGGAAACGCCCTGACGGGGAAAGAGATGACCACTCTGCACTATGACAAAATCCTCTCCTTGCAGGTAAACACCACAAACATTCTGGACTATTTTGTTTTTATTATGTTTTTCCATAATCTTGTCCAAGGCAATGTCGTGTATGAGTAATTTTAAAAGTAGTAGACTGGTTTGTATTTGGACATGAGTCTAAATGTTTTGCTCTGTGTTTTCTGTCTTGCAGAGGGCAGCTTTTGCTCATTTCCCAGAGTTAGAAGACTTTGCTCTCTCCAACGTAGCAGCAGTGGACACTCGAGAATCCTTGACCAAACACTTTGGGCATCTCAGGTAAATCAAAACATCTGGAAATGAATTGCTAACCGAACAAGAGCTCTTGCTTGGCAGTGCACAGATGGAGGGGTGTGGCGGTAGGGTATGCATGATTGGGCTGATTACAGTTAATTTGAACTGTTAATCCTAAATTTCTGTAGCACCAGAATGTTTTAGTTAACAGGACTACTTTCTGAAGGTTGAGGTTCTTCTGATCCCCAAAACATGCAAGCCCCATTTAAAGTACAAGCACACATGCAAACGATCTTGGTCCTATGTTGCAGTAATGCATCAGCACCACCGCTGCTGCTAAATGGCAACTAGTGAGCCCTTGAACAGGCAGCTGGTACCAGCCAGAGAGAGAGGCATGCCTCATTAATTAAATCGATTTGCAGTGGCTTGAGAATAAACTCTCTGAACAGCTGTGTTTGTCAGATCATATTAGCTTGCCAAAAGAGCTAAAAAGCACCCTTGTTTTGATGTACGGGCCGGGTTTTCTAACTTGTACACATGCGTGAAGGAGAGTGAGAAGACATTGATTTATCTGTAACGTGTAATTACTACGGGTTTCTAACCCTTCTTGGAGTTATGTCACGAAAATTCAAAATTATTGAAAGCTTTTAGAATGTCTTTAAACCGCAGATGTGTTGGCTCAAGTGGCGGGTTACTTATATCTCTCCAGAGTGTGATGTCATCAAGGTGCCCTGTTGGAAGGACACAAATGTCCTCTTTGCAGTTGATGTTTGTATATCCATCACCTTTTTTTAACTTCTGTAGTGGATTATGAATTTCTAAACCCCAAACTGAGTTTCTTTGAGTCAGGCAGAGGGTTATGATCCGAGCTGAGCTGAATAAGGTAAAGACTTGAGCTGAACCATTTCATGTATTTTGTAGAAGCTTCTACTCCTTTCCCCAGAATTAGGGTTTTGAATATAGCGGGAACCGCATTGTTCCCTGCTCCACAACTGTCACCAAAGCAGCTCCTGGGTAACTCCAAATATGCCGATCAGATTTAACGAGGCACTTTTCATCCAAACAACTCACGCTAATGCCAGTTTATTCCAGCTGCGCTACCCACGGGCTAAGCTCCCAGTCACCCGCCGCTCTGAATTTATCCGCTAAGTCCCCCAAACACACAAACGCAGCATTATTGCTTAGTCTGCCCACACACACACACACACTTCTTTCAGTTACATAAAACATGTAAGTTTGTGTGAGTGTCATTCTCAGCCCAAACAAATCGACTACACGATGAAAGAGGAGGCATCATTGTGTAAAATGCTAGGAAAACTTAAAGAGAGTCATCACGAAGAGAAATGCCAAATTTTGGGTGTAATTAGTTCTGTGGCTTATTTTATCAGCGTGGGCCTGTCATTGGAAAGCGTGTTTAGATTTAATCAATTCCACTTCTCATTTAATCCTTCCTATTCCGAGGATATTACGTGACTGAGAAAAGAAAATATGTCGAGAGCATAAACCACCCTAATTTCCAGGCTGATTTTGAAAGAAATGAAGTTGTCATCGTTTTTTTTTCTTGTTTTTCTGTTTGTCTAATTAAAAAAAAGAACGGCTTGTCGGGCATGTGAAGTTGTCTCATGTCGTGGTTGTGTTTACACACAAGCGTCTAGCTAGCTGAACGACCAGGTAATGTCTTTCTGAAATTACACATTAGCTTAGTAAAGTTGCTGTATAATGAGTTCTCCAAAAGCCCAACAAGCACAAGACAGCCTTCAGGCTAACGAGAAAACTTACCGAAGACCAGTTTCTGTTGTGTCCCCATTCTTACCTTAATGCCAGTAGCTCAGCTGTCACTCATGACCTGGTCCAGTCATCTCCATTACGCAGAGTAAGTTGTTGTGCTGCTGCTGCTGTGTTTTTTTTTTTTGTTGCCAAGGGAAGGAGTGTCCACATGACCTATACCGGGTCATCCACTGGGCCGTCGAACTGCAACATTGGCAGAATTGCCACCCCGCTGCCCGAGCACGGCATCACAAGTAGCAGAATGCATGCACACACACGGATACAGTCGGTCAGTGCCACGTGTGGCTGTCTAGGGCTGTCACAATGTGTCCGGGCCCTGTCCTTCATTGTGTACCAGACCCTGCCTGTGTCACAGTGTGTCAGCCTGATTAAAGCAGGTCTGTATGCAGAGAGCCATGCCTCAGCTTTCCGAGACGGAGATGGGCTTTGATTTTCATAATCCTGTCGCATCAGTGCGCCCCGGCCCCTTAACACACACATGCTGACAGAGCAGGAATGAGTGTCAAAGCAAACAGAAAGAATTGCTTTGTGCCGCATAGCTAACAAGCACAAAGAATTTGATACATAGACCGTTGCATCGTCTGAATGTTTGTTTTTATCATAATATGAGTGGACATCAAATTGTCCCTGTCTCAATCTTAGTTCTTCACCGTTTCCAAATAGTATTCTTTGGACGACAATAAGTTATTATTTCCTTACTGTCATCCCTGTTCTGGATAAGAGTGTCGGCTAAATGCGTAATAATTTTCTCGCTGACTAACCACTTGTTTATCCCCTCTTTCTCCATAGTCCCAATACGCTCCACCAGGTGGCCTCGTATCTGTGTCTGCTGCCTGAGCTGGCCGAAGGGCAAGACACCACCTATGAGAAGGAGGTTCTCCTTGAGCTGCTGGTAAGTGCAGTCTTGGCTTTCATTAAATTGTCTCATTGTGAATGAATGAAAACTTTTTGGGATTCAAGAACTAGAAGTTCAAATTAATACACTAGAACCATCTTTCCCAGATAGATTGGTCTTTATTGCTTTTCAGTATATAACATTAAATATTTATCCTGGACATATGAATTGATTAAATGGAAATGGTGTAGTTGTATGAGGGGAATTAGGCAATACTTCAGGCGCTATGTGCAAACTGGCATTATAAAAGATGCATAATTGGTATTGGTGCGCCTCGACAACAATGTTGTCAACAGTCATTTTCCAGAACAATAACTGGTCAGTGAGCGCGACGGCATAATAGGTTTTGTGTTTCTCATTTTAAAGTCATTAATTTAAGCCCTTGACCTTGGAATACATGTAGTATCCCCTCTTCACAGCCTGTCCCTCTTGAATTTGCCTCCTAATCCAATTACTGCTTTATGTGGGCATTTGTGTGAGGGTAAATTGAAGACGGTGCTGATGGGAGAGCCATTTTTTTTTCTCTTGAAAGGCTCGAGTTAGTTTGATTGTGCTCTCAAGTTCCAGCTCCCTTGCTATTCCAATTTTCATTTTAAAACCCCTCTGGAACTACTGTACCCTTGTGCTGCTATTCTTCCCAATAAAACACTCACTTGTGCTGTAGACCTCTTCATCAAAGTGGGTGTTTCAAGGCTGTCCTGCAGTTATTCATAATTTCCCACTCAGACCTTCCCCAGGTCCTCTCTGAAAAGTGATGGAGAAGAGCCGTTTCATAATTATCTGATTAGGTTGATGCAGGAGACGACGTCAGGGGACTCATTTGTTTGTGCCCAAGGTTGCCCCCAACAACCAACATCTCTGTCCGAGTGGGCTTAAGAGAAATAGGCCACAGCACTAGAACGCTGCCACATGGTAGCAAAACAATCATACTTGCTGCAGAGAACATGTTTATAAATATGCTTAGGGAGGAGGAGGCACTGTTCCTTTTTAGAGTCACCACTGCTGTTAAGGCTCGTTTACACTGTTTACTTCACCTCATGGAAATTAACCCGGAACTATTTTAGTAATTTATTCATCCTTTTAGTCGTTAAACATTATCTGCTTTCAGCTTCTAAAATTAGAGAATTTGATGCCTTGTGAAAGTAATCGTTAGTTGCAGCCCTGGTGTAAACATAGAACATTACAGAGACAAAGTAACTACTCAATCACATTCATATGTGTTGGGCATTTTTGTCTAAAGCTAAAATATCAAATTATAATACCTACATATTTCTATGTTGCGCTTGTTTTACTACTTTACGATATCTTATGGCATCAGTGACATTGCTGCCTGATTTGTTGAGTGACCTGATTTCATGGCCAATGCCTTTTTCTTCATTTCCTGATCTGTCTTCTTGTAAGATAGTAGATAAATATCCAGGATGTTGAGCCAACGGGGCAGAGGAGCATTTGTTCAATAACCCCCCAATTTTTCTCTCTCTCTGTGTCTCTCTCTCTCTCTCTCACACACACAGGTGTCCCGTCATGAGCGCAGAATCTCTCAGATTGAGCAACTTAACCAGATGCCTCTTTATCCAACAGAGAAGATAATCTGGGATGAGAACATCGTCCCGACGGAGTACTACTCAGGAGAAGGTGTGTTCTGCATGTGTGAATATTTAGTGGTTTTCAATGTCTGCGAGTGTGTCTGTGGAAGTTCATGTGCACTAGAGGCACACATGCTAATTTCAGTGTCTGATCAGGGCCTGATCAGTGCCTCAGACTCCCAGGTACACACACACACTTTGTCTTATCTCTCATCCTGAAGCCGCTCATCTGGCACTGAACTGGCACCTCTCTTGGGGAATCCTCTTTAGTTGGCAAGGACACCTTCAACGGCACCCACACCACTGACCAGTCATGCAAAATCCCTTAAGCATATTACTTTGGCTCTAGAGAGTTACTAATAACTTAAGTCAATTTGTAATTGTATAGAAAATGAATTATGAGGGTTTATAGGCCGTGTGCATGTGTGTAATTACTCTGTCTTTATATTATTATTCCCTCTGTCTTTTCAGGCTGTCTAGCACTACCGAAGCTGAATCTCCAGTTCCTCACCCTCCACGACTACCTGTTGAGGAACTTTAATCTCTTCCGTCTAGAGTCCACCTATGAGATCAGACAGGACATAGAGGATGTGGTGTGGCGTATGAAACCATGGTGAGATGTCCTCAATTCTGTGAAGCTAAAAGGAAACTTGATTCAGTATCTCTTATTGATTTCTTCTCAAATACTGATAAGCGTCTTTTTCAGACCGAGTACAACACATATCATTAACTCGGCTACGGCACACGTTTACTATTTACATCACTGAATGAAGATTCTTATGAGGTGGCATGGCATATTGACCATATTTTATTAAAATACTGTGACATTTGGTACACCACATCTGAAGCCCCATTGCTTAACATACTACGTGCTCCCATTATGTCAACTGATGTAGCAACTTGTTTGTTGTTCCTGCAAAAGTGAATAAGTAAGCAGTAGTGCCATGCGCTGCCCTAAATCCAACTGATTTCAATCTTGACAACAGCCCGCAGCGCTTGTCTAACTTCCTGTCGTGTCTGTCCCTCTACGCAGGCAGTCGGAGTACGGCGGAGTGGTGTTTGGGGGCTGGGCCAGGATGGCTCAGACTATCACCTCTTTCTCCATAGTGGAGGTTGCCAAGCCCAACATTGGAGAGAGCTGGCCTGCCCGCGTGCGAGCTGACGTTACTGTTAACCTCAATGTGCAGGATCATATCAAGCACGAGTGGGAAGGTATTAAATATGTTGTTCTCTCCATCATCAGATCACCTTGGTAAATGTCTTTTCTTTAGTTTAATCCCTTTTTATATTGGTCTCTCCATCAGACTTATGCCAACTAGCTACTGTACATTCTGTTTTTTATTTTTTACTCACAAAGGGCCATGTGAATGGCAAATATACAAAAAGTAATTGACCACAAAACACGTCCTCATACACCTAATGACTATTGCACGTCATTACCCCATTTCATTTTGCCTTGTTTCCTCTCTTTTTGGCTTATTGTTTCTTCTAGCAGTCCTCCTATTAAGCTGTTTTTAACCTCCACAAAGTCATCGCTCACCTCTCACGCTACTCCATCCCATTGGGCCTTGACTCATGACCCTTACCTTGTTCATGTTTCTATGAAGATATTTTTTTTGTAGCCTCTACCACTGATCCTCTGTTTTATTTTCTGTCTGTGTGGCTGATACGGGCACCGTAGGTAATTTTAAATGGAGCTTTCGTCCTTGGAAGTCATGATTCACTGTTCACATAGAAAGCACAATGCTATAGCTCTTCATAGAAAGATGTAGGATTTGTGTACACCAATTTATTTTGAAAATGAATGGGTTCTTTCAGTGTGCAAATGCTATAGAAGTAAAGGTGTAATCACTGGATTACAAAAGAAAAAAAGCTGAATATCTCCCAAATTGATTTCTTTACTTTCTTTATACCCACATTTATGTTTTTACTTTCATTCTTGTAATTCAATGGTGGAATTGAGTATTACTTCCATCCACTCGCCTTTCCCTCATCATATAATTAAAGCTTAAAGTGGCAGTCTGTTAGATTCTCACGGACTCTCTCACTCCCCCATCACTACTCTTTCGCCCTGTGTCCTCTTTCTCCGTTTCATCTCCATCTCTAAACCCCTTTTCCCTTCTCTCTCTCTCTCTCTCTCTCAAACCCCTGTCTATCCTCTTTCCCTATAGGGCTGCGGAAGCACGACGTTTGCTTTCTCATCACGGTGCGGCCCAACCTGCCGTATGGCACCCGCTTTGACCGGCGCCAGCCCTTTGTGGAGCAGACCGGCCTCGTGTACGTGAGAGGTTGCGAGGTGCAGGGCATGCTGGATGACAAGGGACGTGTCATTGAGGAAGGTATGCTAATATGTGCCCCTGACTGCGTATGCACACACACCAGAGACGCATGACATCCGTCTGCTCATCAGACCTTCTATATCCCCACGCCAAAGCGTCAGAGTCTGGTCAGACTGCTGTTGTCATGGTGACAGTCACAGCGAGACCTGACCTGTCCTCATCGACATTCCATTAACCTGAGGTCGACAACAACACCTGAGAGCTTTGGGCCCTGCCCCCTGCTTCCCTTTATTTCATTTAACTGTAGAGCTGCATCTGGATAGATGTGCTTCTGTAGGAGAACACTCTGAAACAAAGTATTGCCATCACATTGCGTTCTAGCGTGAGTTGACAACAGCATGAAATTCTACCTGTAAGTTACCATATTTCCCTAATAAAAGCCTTCAAATTTGCTGCCATCAAGTATAAGACTCAGAGAGTATGTTTAGTGTTTGTGTCCAAACGGTAGGATTCCCCGCAGATCAAATTCAAATTTCTGCTCTTATGTTTATACAGTAACACGATCTCCCCTGTTTACCGTGTCGTGTTCTTCCCCAAAGCAGTCCCTCTGAGTGGATGTTCACCTAAGCTAGCCTGCAGCCCTACTATTCTAAGTGTTTGCCTTTTCCCCCTGTCGGAACATGTGTCCAATGCACTGAAGCACCCTTTCCCCTATCCTCGCTCATCTGTTTAGATTAAATATGCAGAGGGCAGGGCTTTCTAAAAAAGACATGCTGCCAGGGAACATGCCCTGCCAGTGTCGGCTTGGTTAAACTTTCAGATCCCCCAGCAGGGCTGCGTGGTACTCTAGGTAACTGGGTTGTGGGATGAGACATAAATCACTGGGCACTTGGTGAAAGTGTGACCCAAGCTGAGAGTTGCATTAATAATTGACTTGCATTCCCTCTCATAAAAACGGTATTGCAGCTTGAATGCGGAATATTTGTATAAAATGACATTACAAACGTACAATCCGAGTGAAATGAGCAAATGCAATGTGTCTCTATTTAAGGAATTGTGTGTTGATTTAATACAAACTTGTATTAATGACACTTTAATACAATGTTTGGCCCAGCTGTTCACATTGTTATCCCATGGTGTTAAGGGTGTGGCTTCCACTCACTCACCACAGTCATTGTAGTAAGGGGATTTGATGATCCCCCACATAGCTGTACACATGTGCCCACGGACAGATGCTGCGCACACACATCAGAGGCCAACAGGATTGAGTTTCACTCTTGTGCTCTGTGCCCTGCAGCTTCATACTAGAATCTAGTTAGACATCTGTGAAAGCTGCACTTGCTGCACCACACAGGCTCCCTATGGGAGTAAGCCTAAAGCCGGTGACCTGTCAGTCAAGCATCCGTGTAATTCCTGAGGAGGCATAGTACGGTAGCAAGGCGACTCAGGGTGAGCTCTTTTTAAAGGATTTTGTTTTTGTAATGGAAGGATGAGATGGCAATTTTTTTATTCAAATCATGGTTTCAGAATTGGCTGATTAGTTTTAATATTTAATTTGTCCTTCTAAAGCTTTGCCCTGCCATTTTCGGTTAATATTCAATATCACTCTCCTGGCCTGGGTTTTTGTTTATATTCTATAACAATATATAACAGCGATTTGAAAAATGGCATAAAATATTATTTTATTAATTATTTATCACTAAGGACTATGATTAAAGAATAACTGACCCATTGGATGCTAATTGAAGCTGATCGGTCAGTTATTTATTGTTATGCCAGTCACATTAACACACATGTGCCGTATAATTGTTTTACAGCAGCAGACTGTAACACACACACACACAAAACGTGATGTCTGTGTGGAAGTTCTTCAGTGTTGGTGAAGAAGACGTAAAGCTCACAATTTGTGACAACCGCAAGTGCAAAATAAGCCGTGGAGGAACAACTAACTTAATGAGACACTTATTACATTGTAATTAATTCCCACGCCGCTGAGAGTAATCGCAATGACCGACTCGTCTGCCGACAGCGAGGTCTCTCTCTTGCACAGTTCTGCTTAAACTGAAGCTAACGGCTAACCTTAACAGTAGTTGCATTATGATGCATTCAAGTGATTCAGTAAAAATGAGTAAAGAGCGAAGGAAAATTATATTACTTTCACGTGTTTGAATGTAATTTTTTAAAATTGTATTTTTCTTAATAAATATAGATTTTTGAAGGAGATATAAAATAACACTAGCTGTAAGCAGTTTATGATACATGTTTTAATCAAAGCAAGTATTTAAATAGAAATATGATGATTTCCTAATCTTCTGACGTGTGTTTGCATGGAAATAACCACTATAATTACAATAACAAAGTAAAGGGATAACATTTACAAATCTTGACTGTTTACACTGACTTCATTGCAGTGAATTTAATGTTTTTAGTCCTGCTCTAAATTATACTGTACTTCTTAAAAAGAAAATCAGAATCGGCAGGTCAGGCTTTTAGGAAATCAGAAATGTGTGTAATCAGTGTAACTAATCATAATTCCTATTTTGCTGTAACCCCACCATTCTGGTCTAGGACCCGACCCGAAGCCTAAGCTGCGAGGAGACGCCAGAACGTTCCGTGTATGGCTGGACCCGAATCAGTATCAGCAGGACATGACCAGCAGTATTCAGAGCGGCACCGAAGACCCATATGAGACATTCAACGTCATCATGAGACGCAAACCCAAGGAGAACAATTTCAAGGTTTGGACCATAACGCCGAAGCACACAGATCAGCCCTCACTGTACATTTTATTTGAGTACTTTATCTCCCGACCTTGAGCTCTGTTCCTACCAACACCACCCCCAGAGTGATGTATCGCACATATTATACTCTCTTGGGTATTGTAGCTGTAAGGTTGGGGCCAGGGCAACTCTGAGATTACCACCCATTCAAGGCCCCCCGTATGATCCCATTGAGAGAGACCTCTCACTGGATATTCATGTGATATGTACCCCCACCTCGTTCTCACCTTTAAGAATCCCCCTGTGGCAGCAAGCCAACATTGTAGAGCTATTGCTATGCTGTCTGTAGGAAAGCATATTCATGTTGTTTTTTTGGTGCAACATACATGTGTCCACAGCAGAACCCAGTATAGGTTAAGCAAGGTAAATCTATGTTGCTATTTTCTGAGTTTTTCATTATGCCAGGGTACATTTTTGTTAAATATCCCATCTGTCTTATGGAGTTTTGCCTCTTTTTTTATGTTACTCACACTCAGAAACCTTTTGCTGTGTATTACATCTGTTAATTTGAGTTTGTCAAATCTGCTATTTCTAAATCCCCACACCCATTTCTGTCTTTCACAGCCAGAGAACTTGACAGATGATTTTAAAGTGTTTCCTTTTTTTATGAATTTTGATAAGAGCAGGAACTAATGGGTATTCAAGAAACACTCTTCTCCATCTTTGATGTGTGACATAGATAAAAGTAAACACATTCCCCTCCCCAATGTTTGATGCTCAGGGTATTGCGGACTCATTAAAATATAATTGACAGACATACAAATGACCTGCTGTCCCATCAGCCCACCACAAAGCTATTCTTATCCAGCTAAACCACCTCTAATGAGTTGCTGCTCTGTTGCGTGACGTGCCTCGTTGCTCACATTTCTCTCTCTCTCGGTTTTAGGCAGTCCTGGAGACCATCAGAAACCTGATGAACACAGAGTGCGTTGTCCCAGACTGGCTTCACGACATCATCCTGGGCTACGGTGACCCAGGCAGTGCCCACTACTCCAAAATGCCCAATCAGATCTCCACATTGGACTTCAATGACACCTTTCTGTCCCTGGACCATCTACATTCGTGTTTCCCTGGTAACACCATAAAGGTCACAGAGGAGAACCCTGACCTGCAAGTCTTCCCCTTCAGGTAAACATCAGAGATCAGAAATGAAATGATAAAGAGAGAGGTTTTGTTGAGGTCGATTTGGTGTTCATTTTCCTACTAGATACAATTGATGACACGTGTACATATTATATATTGTATTAATCCATGTTCTTTCTTATGCTTTACCAGAATCAAGTTTCCCATATCAAACAAAGCAGACAAGGGAAAAAAGAAAAAGACGGAGGAAGTCGAACCCAAAGAGGAAGACATGACCTTGATTGTTGAGCCCTATGTCACCCCCAACCGTGGGCCGTATCCCTACAACCAGCCCAAACGGTGAGAGGTCACGGCCGATACTCGGTTCACCATTTAATAAGATAGAGGTCAAAAGGTTGTCTTTAACCTCTACCCAACCAACATTTTCAGTCTAAAACAGCCTAGAGTCTTATTATAGCTACTCTACTCCAGCCCTGACTATTTAGATTGTTTGTCTCCGTAGTGGTTTCTGCTCTGACTTGTTCGCCTTGTAATGTTGTGTTGCTATTTTTGTAGTTGTTATGCCTACAATAGAAGGATGGCATTTTTGAATGCAATTAAAGGTGAACAGAAAAGGCTTTAATATTCCTGTACTAATTAAAACACCACAAAATAATTACCCTTCATAAAAATTTAAGATTAATTTGGCGGTGCTTCAGCATTTCCAGCGTGCACTTTGATATTTAAATCCTGATAGCAACACCATGTCCATGGGGAAGCCCAGACTTAAAACCATCTTAAAGATCGCCTCAAAAACATCAGTAAAAACTTGCAGCATTAAGCGTCTCTTTAAAAAGGCTAGTGGACGCATTTGAACACAAATGTGTTTATGCCGTCAAGGCCAGCCAGTATCGCCGACTAATTGCTTGATTTATTAATATCATGAATATACATGTCTTTTACAGGAATACGATTCAGTTCACTCCTACTCAGATTGAAGCCATTCGAGCCGGGATGCAGCCAGGACTCACTATGGTGAGGATTTGTTTTTTTGTCTTCATTTTCATGTTTCTCTCATAAGTCTCAAGGCAGGAGAGACTTATGCATTATATAAATTATCTATTTGATATAAATTTCAAAAGATTCCAACAAAAGTAAGTAGTAATCCTGGATATTTAACTTTCATGTAATAGTTGCTTAATCAGAGATCCATTTGGAAGTTGATAACCGTATGGAAATGTAACTTTATACCATAGTTGTGGAATTAATTAGGAGGACCAGCTATGTGTTGAATCCATCCCTATAAAACCATCATGCAAGAGTATGATGCCTCTAGCCAGTCCAGGGAGTGCCGATAGTGCAGATGCATACTATTCCAGCTTGCTGGAATCAAGGCGAAAGATTTGCAACTATTAATCTTAGTGATGTACACCTAGGGAATTCCCTGATCGTAAATATCCTGTTGTTTGGTATCCCTATAGCCATCACTCATGTGGAGTGATGACACACTCCCCTGAAACCCTCTCCGTAATCTTGGCATTGCCAACGAAATAGTCGACCACTCATAAGATGACGCATGTTACAGCTATGGACGCACCATTCCTGCCTGCTGCTGGTATCTGAAGAGCATTGTAACACACTGTTTTGACAAAAGTGCTACGCTAACCTGGTGATTGCAAGCTGGCAGCAGGTTCCGAGTTATTTATTGTGCAGCTAGTCGGGGTAAATATGGCACAGGGGCTATCAGCAGAGTCGTAAAACAACTCTGTCTCCACGCCGCCCCTCACCCTTTCCTCCTTGACATATGTTGTTCGTTAGCAGCAATAACAAACACACACAAACACACACAAACACCACCTCCCATGCCTGCCTTGCTTGGCTTTCATGTAGGGGAACCAAGGAGCTGATTATCTACTGATTTATGCAGGAATATCTAATTGTGCCTACTGTTTTTGCCGAAATTACTCACCTGAGATACCCGTACCAAGACCGACCTGTTTCATGAATATTTATTAAGTAAATTAGATGGTATTGCTCCCAGTTAAGTAAATATGAGACTCATTATCATGGTAACCTGTATACGGATGAGGTGCTATCAGTATACAGATGACAAGTACAAAAGGAAAGCTATAGCTTTTCAACATTTTCTGTAGGTCTGTATTTTTGACCATCTTTGCAGTCACTGGGGTCATGACACGCAACGCACCACCGCAGTCTTGTTACTTTGTATATGTGAGCACGGCTAGCGCTGGGGCACCAGCTTAGCCCATTCTGACATGCCCATGGCCCAGCTGTCACAACCACTTGGGTGTCTCCAAGGCAAGTGCCTTTGCACTGTGACCTAACTTCTGATTGTGCTCATCGTCCCTCCTGCTTCTTTCTATTTATTTATTTTTTTTAAATGTCTTTCTTCTCACTCCTTCTTTACTTTCTGCTGCGTCTCCAGGTTGTTGGACCACCAGGTACCGGAAAGACAGACGTCGCCGTTCAGATCATCTCAAACCTCTATCACAACTTTCCTGAGCAGAGGACCCTCATAGTCACGCACTCAAATCAGGTTAACCTACTACACACACACACAGCATACACCCAAACTGCCTCAGCACAACAGTGTCGTCGTGTGAAGAATTTAGAGCTCGTTCTTAGAACTGCCCATTAATCAGGCGATAGTTATATTTCAAACCGTAGAGGAAAATTAGAATCAAAGCTCCCTTGTGACTCGGTGTTCTCCCCTCAGTATTTAATCATAAAGTAATCTGCTGTCGTTTTACACCAGTGGAAGCTCGCCAGAAGGAACTTTGGCCGCAAGAAGCCGAGATGGATATAATGATGAAAACCCTATTCTCATGCAGTGGTTCCCCTTTCCATTTATATTCCTTATACAGAAATCGACACTTCCTTCACAGCATGATAAATACCACAGATGTATATTACAAAATGCGCTATACGAGGAAGTAGACCAGAATCATAGATAATGAAAAAGAGGCAGAAATTAAAAACAGGTTTATTAAGAATAAATATCTTTATTGCACTTGTGTATAAATTTGTTTTTGACGTGCATACATTTAAAAACGTCCTCTGCCATGGTTTCTATGCGTGGAAAAACAAAATAATTCATAATGCATAATAGACATATCTTGTATAGACATCATAAAAACAGCAGCAGTCACTAATACACTTTTGCTTCTAGCCAGCAAGTTTCCATACCCGCATGTGATCTTGTAGTTTCTATTTCCACTACACTGTAAACCATCCTCAGTTTACTGTTGATGGATGAGAAAATGCACGCGCATATCAAAGAAATATCATGTCTGATCATGTTTACTTGTTTCCATGGTTCATTCAACACCAGGCTCTGAACCAGCTGTTTGAAAAGATCATGGCTCTAGACATCGATGAACGCCATCTCCTGCGTCTGGGCCACGGAGAAGAGGAGCTTGAGACTGAGAAGGACTTCAGCAGGTGAGGACATTAGTGGACAGGTGGAGAGAGAGAGAACACACACAGGGATAGATGCACAATGGAGAACAGAAATGCCCACGTGAAAATTGAGACAACCTGAATTCACACATGCATGTATGGAAGTGCATTCAACAAATGGTGACAGACGTATCGAGGATAGTTTGATCAAAGCAGATCACACACACACACACACACACACACGCACGCAAGCTTATGTACACAAAAGCAGCACAGCTGTCCACATATAATTAGTCTGAGCCAACACACCAACAGGGCTACTCGATACCCCATATGCTAGGCCATGGCCCTGGTTTATCTTCATTAGTCATTGTTGGCCTCTCAGCCTTTTCACCAGTATAAGAGATCTCTCCCTACAGCCCTGCACTGGGAGGCAATTCCTATCTGATTAACCCTCTCATCACTTTTCTGGACCACAAGAAGTGACCTCATACCTATCCTCAAATGGCAATAAACCAACGTAGATGTCCACACGTACCAGAACAATCTTTTTCCCCCCGGTTATCCTTGGCGTCGTGTCAAGAAAAACTGCGTCCTAACGAATCCACTGTGAACGACTCAGCACGCTGTAGTACATATTCCAGGCCTATATGTGGCGCTTTTTCTGCTACAAAAATACACCAAAAACGTAGAAGAAGAGACGGAGCATGTGTAGGCGCTGTATACAAGCTGTCCGTTATCCTTTTTAGCTCTGCATCACAGGAGCAGAATATTTTAGGGGCGGGGGGTGATGTCATCGCATGCAAATTTGCCGTAGACATGAATACGAACATGAAATGCAAGGGTGGCGTTTTTACTTTTTCACCCTGGGACCTGGTTTCAAATAAGTGCATTTCCAAGCACCAAAAACCCCAAATCCATGTGGACGGTTGGCCCAAACGTTCAAGATCCCACCATAGTTTTAACAATTGTATTTTTTTTTTTTAAAGAACTTTCCCTAACTAGGGAACTAGGGTTCGGGAATCACCAGAGGCCCCACGATACAATATTGTTACCATCTTATTCTGATTTTGCGATATTCTGACTGCTGACTTTACCATAATCACACCAGAAAAAGGTTTATATAATAAAAACATTCATAGGTGGTGTTTTAAATACAAAATTGCCACACAAAATATAACACTATGCTGTATAGATCCCCCCCCTCACCCCCCTGTTGTCTACCCCCTCATGGACACACAAACACAGTGCTGCTATTCTTCATATAGCTCAGGTGGCTCAGAGTCCAGAACAAGCGGCCGCTAACAAGAACCACTAGAGTCCTGTTAAGGAAGCCTCAGTAGTTCTCAGCTCTCATATCCATGTCTGTGTGTGTGTGTGTGTGTAATGCCTTGTGGCATAATGACTCAGACCTTACTACTGAGACCTAGTGAGATGGGAAAAGAAGAAGTTTAGGGAATAGAGACAAATTATCTCAGAATTATACCCAAAACATTTACAGTTCTACATGACCGCTGCTATATTTAACACAATTATTAGATGAATCAGCCAGAACCTTAGTTTTATTTTAATTTTATTTTTTGCTAGCGAAGCTTTTTAGCCAGCTCCTGGTTATAAATAGCTTGCTGTTATTCAATACTAATTAAGTTTTTATGCTGTTATTATTTAAAGTTGCTTTATAGCCTACATTGTTAATTACTACCGTATCCATCTGAGGCACTGAGCAAATTGCCCCCTATAGCTCTGAGCAACACTTTCAGTGGAGATGGGGAGGGGTGATGCATGTCGCTCATTTCTACTCACTGAGAGCGTATGACTGTAGTATGAATAGCAATGTAGGGACACTGGTGTCTGCACATGGAAACAGTCTGTTACACTTTTAAATTATGCAGCGACACTGACATAAAAGAGCTTTAGCTTGCAGCATTTAATATGTTCCCGCTTGCCTGGCTGCCTCATGGCAACATGCAGACTCCACACTCCTTCCACCCCACTGACACCAGCGAGAGGAGAGAGCCAGAGAGTTTTAATTAACACTTTATACGAGATGACAAAATGGAAGGCAGTACTCCCCCGAATGCCTAACAAAGGGAGTGTGCGACCGCACGATCAATTAACAATGCCTCCCCCCATTTCTGGTGCTGTTTTAATGAGAATATAGAGATGCATGTTGATTTCAAGCATTCATACTGCTGTGTGCACGTTTTATATTTATGGGGTTTTACAAAAAAAAAGGGAAATGATAAAATCCTTTCGATAAATGCTGCTGCTCCCAATAATTTATTTATTTATTTTTGTCTCAGTAGCTAAATTCATTACAGGTTCTTCATCCTGGGAAGCAGGTCACTCCCCATTTTTATTTAATTTGATTCAGGCCAAACGGACAGACCACTGTGACTGTCTTTGAGTCATATGCTGACTGAGGATCTTTGCATAGGGCCCTAAAAATAGAGCTCAACTTGAGTGTTACACTGTGTCCCCTCCCACTTCCTGTATGTGCTGCTCGTCTCGTTGTCACCTGCTAATTGCTTTTAAGCAGTATTGTTTAAATGCACAATAGGATGCATTAAAGATGCTCCTGCAAGTCAACAATCACATAATAAAGATTATCTTTGTTCTATGAATCCATACATGCCCAGTTCACAAGCAGAATCCATAATTATACAGATGCCTGCATGTAACAAACAGGTGATCTAATGTTTCTTCTGAGGTCTCTGTCTGGATTGTCACACCAGCATGTTGGTCGATGAAAGTCATTGATGAACACCAGTTGTTTTTACGATGTAGTTGATACTGGAGCACATAACAGACAGGAGTCAATCTATCACTCAGTGCATCGGAAGTTTATTAATACACAAGTGTAACAGCATTAATAGAGTAAGAGTCTTTTTGAAATGAAACCATGAGCATCATTGTGTCATTCTTCACTTCGCTGCCCTATATAAACAGGGTTTTGATTGTTGACTGACTATGCTGTGCTGTTTGTCTCCAGATATGGCAGAGTAAACTATGTCCTAGCCAGAAGGCTGGAGCTCCTCAGGGAAGTGGGGAGGTTACAGGAGAGCTTGGATGTCCCAGGAGATGTTTCTTACACCTGTGAGACTGCTGGCCACTTCTACCTCTACCAGGTAAAGCCTATAAATAAGTGTGTGTATATGTTTCTAAAACGTTGTGAGAAATTCCCACTGTAACTGTAACAAACCACCAGAAGTCCATGTGTGCAGTCAGCCACTTTCTTTCCTATTATTGAGCCTCTAACAACCTTGAAATTGGTATTTGGATAATCATATTTAATAGAGAGAGAGAGTTCAGGCGTAGATATTTTTGGTGAATTAATTAGAATTGTATTCTTGCATTGTCTGTCCTGTTCCTCAGACATCACCATGCCACTCAAACCCGGGCATTATTCAAGTTTCCATTCCCAAGACTCGCTGCTCTTTTTTGCCTTGACTGCCATACCCAGAAACAGTCATTTAATTCTGTCACCTAATTATCACTGTCCTCTCAGACTGCAGGAGAAGGGCCACTGCAGACAATCACTTAGTTGCATGCCCATGCATATTTAAGAGGGTTCTAAAATAGACATTATATCCAGTATTTGCATAATCCGTAGCATGTAGCTGTCATCGTCAGTGTTATGAGGAGCTCAAGTTATTATCATACCTTTTCTCTCTCTAAAAAGTAAGTAACTTAAGTAACTCATCAAAACAGTAATGTGAGACATATATCATAAAAGCAGGGTAAACTTGCCAGTGACCTAGTTTTTAGTGGTGGTCATAGCTCAAACTACATCCTATATCACATAGTTGTCTGGTGAAAACAAGCCATAAAAAAATGGATTCTAAACCGACACTTACCTTTAGCTAAGTTCTTATTTTAGCTCTGAAAACTGGCAAACGGTAGTTCTGTGACATTTTAAGATGGAAATGTAAATGTATCAATGCATGTAGACATAGTTACAGCGTCCATGGTGGTCTTAATAGTCCACACGGGCATATTGTTAACATGAAATGAAGCGCAGTCCTCCAGCACACTGGTTAATGTTGTCCCTAATGTTGTTTTTAGAGGTATTTATAGATAAGGATACCCTGCTGTTTGGTTGAAGCTGGTTTATTAGGTGCTCAGCAGGGGCACCTGTATACAAACGAGGCTATCTGTTCTCATTTGTTCATGTCTGTGTAGTGTTTTTTTTGTTGTTTTTTTTGCTATGGTTGAATAATTATAGAGAAAATACAGACTATGCAGAGCCATGTTGAACACCCACTGTGTGCTCTTACAGCATGTTGTACATATTAGACAGGCAGCAACACTGTTTACCAGAAATTAAGCAGTTAATTTAAACGCTTATTTATTTATTGGACAAATATAAATACCACAACCATGCTGCTGCAGTCCTTCAGTGTGAACTAGTAGGGTATTAATGTATACTTTCAATAGCGTCAGTCATTATGTGTGTAAAGATTAATCAATAAGAGTCTTAGATACACAAAATTCTTAATCCAATTCAAATTTAGAGGGGAATCGGTCAAAAATCACTATGTCCGTCATAAACTCATACAGTAAGATTATGTTACATGTTATCTATGTCACCTATATAGTATCAGGTAACAGATACTGTAGTCATGTACTTTAGTCATGAGTGGAGCCTAATAAGCCACCGAGCTGCAAAAATAACATGTTAAATTCCATAATTTGTCACCAGCTGCAGGATGTACGCAAAACAGACAGTTCCCAGCAAGTCTCCACTACATCAATTAATTAGCGGTGAAACTGTCAGCTGTGTGTCTACCTGCCATAATCTGTCATGGTTTCTGCCAATTTACTGCCGACGTTCTGAAATACAGCCGCAAATGTAGCAGTGCAGTATGCGTACAGTATAGTTGTTGGTGAATAAATGCTAACATTCCTCAAGACCTTTGAGAAAACATAAGCTAAGTTTCTGTGTCTTGCTTGTCAGCGAGCTCATAATTAAAATGCAGGGGGTAGCCTCGGAGTTGGAAACAACTCTGGCTGCTCCACTAAAGTTGGGCTGACCTTTTAAGGTGGAATCGTGCTCCTTGGTGTCTTGCTTAGCTTTTTTTTTAATGTTTAATATTTCTTTTAACTGCCAGTATGTCATGCATATTAGCAGGTGGGCTCTAACAGGGAACTAGTTTGATAACAAGCCATAAACAGCAACAAATGGGATTAAAAGGCCATAATTTTGTATGTGGGAGACTAAGCCATACGTAAGCATCACTCTCTCTCTCTCTCCCCACTACAGGTGATATCTCGCTGGGAAGAGTACATGAGCAAAGTCAGGCCCAAACAGGGCAAGCAAGTAGAGGCGAGTGCTGTGGCTGAACACTTTCCGTTCCACAAGTACTTCTCCAATGCACCCCAGCCTGTGTTCAAGGGCCGGTCATATGAAGAGGACATGGACATCGCAGAAGGCTGTTACCGCCACATCAAGAAAATATTTACCCAGTTAGAGGTAAGAATGTCCCCCCGGTACTAGTACAATGTGCGTTACATCAAAATGCATACAAACATGCACAGAAGAACCCGTCATCTGCAATTTATCTAAAGTAAATATATATATGGCCATTTTCTCCTTTTCTCAAACACGCACAGAGGCTCTCACAACTGTATTTAATGATACTCACAGACTGTTTGCCAGCTGTGTGTCCAGGTGTTGCACAATCCCCCATCCGCAAGTAACTGCCTTCCTGGCCACCACAGTGACAGGTTGATGTAGATTTACAGTGATTGGTCAGACACTGTATCTTTGTGCCTCATAAGCAGCTTTCTTTGGTCACTTTTGCATCTCTCTTGAGTTTCATTTGTCACATGTCCCTTTGCTTTAGTTGACAGTGAATCATTATATAAGACTCTTTGCAGTACTTTTACTGTATACATGTAGATGTGTTTGCTGGCCCTTTTTAAAAAGATGAGTGTGACAACAAAGCGACGAAGGCTATTATTACGTATCTTGTTTAACTCTCCCTGTCACTCTGCTTCACACTTAGAGACACACATCTGGACGTGTTGTCTTTCCTTCTCAGCCCATCAAGGAATTTCTATAAGGATAACAATAACATTTCAGATTTATGGGAACCCCAAGATGGTCTCTGAAAAGCAATAAAGAAGTTATTGGCTGGAGGTTATATCCCAACACATGTGGTGACCTTGATTTATCTGGCTGGCCTCTGTATCACTGCATCACTGCACCTCTCCCTCCTCCCGCAGCCTCACCCATGCTGCAGTGAAATCTGTACACCCATTAAGAAGTATCGCTGTCTGTGGAGAAGGGTAGACGAAGCATTCGGCTGAATTTGCTTATCTGTCTGACAACTCAAATGTAAAGGCAGTTTGGAATAAGCTGTCATAGGAATATCCAAAGGATTTATCGCTAGACAGGCAGATAGACGGCAACATAATCTGCCTCCTGGGTTCCTCCTGAATAGACACCTCCTGTTTCCTCCTCTGCACTCCCACACCTTTACCGCTTTTTTTTCTCTTTTCCCTCTCTTCTCCGTATCCATGAATCTTTACCATCTTGATTTCACCCTTCAACAGCTCTGGAGCCATGGGGGGTTAAAAATAGATCTCATCAATGTTGCACGTTTTGATTGGTTTAATATTAATGCTAAAATAGTAACGCATCAAATATTTATGCCCCAGTGCTGTCCGAGTCTACTTCTTCTGCCCACCCGTTCCCTCCCTTCCCTACCCCCACACAGCTAGTGTGGCGACCTGAAAATAGCACGCCTGTTTACCCCATATTCCGTCTCTGTGCTTCCCCCCCGCAGCTTGTTTTTTATAGTGCCATGATATTGACACTCTGAAGTGAACTGATTCAGATTTTGTATAAAAACTGACCTCATACTTTAATTAGAGTATAAGGAATGTAAGAAAATATGTGCTTAAGTGTTCCTCAAGCTGCAGCAATTGAACGGCAAGCTACCCCGTAGGTATACTGTATAGTCTCCGCATGGCAGGCTTGTGGCCTGCTGACCTCTGGTACACTGCATTAAAGGGAAAAGAGGAGACTGAGTTTCCTAATGAGAATAGAAAGCTGGTGGATTATGTTAACAGTATTGTTGGGGCAGTATATTTAATATCACTTATCTTTTATGACTATGAATCGGAAGTAGTGGAGCTATAAGAGTGCTAGGGTTAACCCGTTTTTTGTTTTTTTGTAGGAGGGGATATTTAGGGGGAGATAGCAGTCAATAGTATGTGCCACATAGAAGTGGTATACAACTGAAAAGCTAAAAACCTGTAGATTAAACGGAGATGCAGCTCAGCAGTTTCTGTCAAGTTGTTGTCAACTTTGGCTAGCATGGTTGGTACAATTGGATTCATTAGGGTTGTCTTGTTTCATATGATACCATTATCTTCTTGTGTCAAAACTGAGGCAGCCTCTGGAAGGCAGCGTGTCGGCAGGTCTCTGAGGGGTCAGCCATGACGTTTTTTAGATGTGGGTAGACACAATATCGGTGATGTCTCTGAATATTTTACTGTGCCGCTTTTCTTTTGGAGGTGTGATTATTTCACCCGAGATAATCACCTTATCCATCATCTCTAACAGTAGTTATCCATCATTTTGTCAGAATTACATTTACGTTTCCCCACTGTATAACACATGAAAGCAAAATGTACGTATTCATCCATTTGTAAATGTTATCAAAATACAAGATCACCAAGTTCTTCCCGGAGGTCATTATACAAGAAGTTTTGAATTACTTATGGGAGGTTGCTGTTTTTATTTTTGCTCAGCGATTAACGACATCCTCCCATGTCTATCCTGTAGGAGTTTAGGGCCTTTGAACTGCTCAGAAGTGGGCTGGACCGCTCCAAGTATCTGCTCGTGAAGGAGGCCAAAATCATCGCCATGACCTGTACACATGCTGCACTCAAACGTCATGACCTGGTGGAGCTGGGATTTAAGGTACGTACTTCTCAGTCGACATGATGAGACCAACCCAGTTAAGCTTTTATTCACTCCAGTTACTTGAAGTACTTGGTTTGAATTGCTGATTCTCTTTATTAGTATGACAACATCCTGATGGAAGAAGCTGCTCAGATTCTGGAGATCGAGACCTTCATCCCCCTCCTGTTGCAGGTAACACTGTCCTGATCAAGTCTTACGTCTTAAAACTTACGATGTGCAAGCTTAATAAGTAAGAGATACTATGCCTTGCCTCATAAGTCACAAGTTCCAACATCAAGCCTAGTTTAATCCTTTACTCAAGGCTCTGCCAGACTTCTACCACCTGACCTTGTCTTATAAGGCCTGACTGATGGGCTCCAAACGCAGTAATGGTGCTTGTCTTTGGTAGTTGTGCCTAATTGCCCGAGATAGAGCTAATGTCTGTTTACAGATGGGATCATTAGGCACATCAGGCCATCCAATAACCTCGCCAAAGCTCCTGTTTTTATCTCTCTTCTCTTGTTAGCCACAGTCCGAGCCTTCTGCCAGGTATACGCCACAGCGACACCGTTTACTGTTCCTCCTCATCGTCCCTTTCATTATTCAACTCTTATCAGTGATTTAAAAAAAACTCTTGACCTGCAATGTTTGGTATATCAGATACGTCTAAGGTCAATCTCCATATAAACCACATGTAATTAGCTAAACCTGGCAGCATGACATAGACATGATAAAAACATGTCATGCCTCACTGCTCCCCTTAACAGAAATGTTAAGATCTGGACTTAGGACTTAGTAGGTTTATACGTTTTAATTCATTCAGCTAATATACCTATCTTATAGCTCAAAAGGAAACGTTATCAATTGTTCCACCTGTACAGTGATAAATAGAAAAGATGGTACTTCACTGAGTCTACAAAGCACCCCTGTATCTCATTTAGGCGTCCTCTGTGACAGATGTTCTAACCATTTCTTTTTTTCCGTCTTCCCCTCTCTACAGAACCCAGAGGATGGCTTCAGCCGGCTGAAACGTTGGATTATGATTGGAGACCACCACCAGTTGCCCCCTGTTATCAAGAACATGGCCTTCCAGAAGTACTCCAACATGGAGCAGTCTCTCTTCACCCGATTTGTGCGCCTCGGAGTGCCCACCATAGATCTGGATGCTCAGGGCCGTGCTCGTGCAAGGTGGGTCCATTTTGACCAACGTAATTTGTTAAACGATGCAGTCTGTTAGTAATTGGTGCTTTCTCCTCCCGTAAAACGTAGCAGTGCAACTCAATGTGTTTCTATCTTCCTGTCCCAAAGCCTATGTAACCTGTACAACTGGCGCTACAAACAACTGGGGAACCTGCCTCATGTGCAGCAACTGCCTGAGTTCCAGGTGCCCAACCCTGGCCTGACCTTTGACTTCCAGCTGGTTAACGTGGAGGACTTCAATGGGGTGGGAGAATCTGAGCCCAACCCGTATTTCTACCAGGTCAGTAGTAGTGCACACAGTACAGTCCATACGCAATGTTGAAACAGCAGAAATAGCTGTGTAGATGTTTCAAAGTGCAATTTATACATTCCTTTCCATGGGTATACACTCATGCACACGTCCATTTCCAGTCCATATTATATATTCATCCACTGCTAGTACTGGCTGCCCAGCTCATACTAGTGAGTTTGTCCTTCAAACCAGGAGCCAGATCGTGTTTCATCATGACATTGCTGAGACACTCGAGAGGGTTGATTAGAGCTACGTTAAAAAAATGTTTTACTTTGGCGCCACACCCGCACAGGAGCCCAAATGTTACTGTGATACACCAATTTGTTTATGGGCTCACGGCCAATGGACATATCTCGGTGCTTCATGGATGTTGCTGTGGCAACACTGTGCATGCTCATGTCCCTGAAGCTCCTCATTGTTCTTAAATCCAGACCATGTGCACGTCTCCAGGCAGCAGGTCACATGAACCACAACTCCATTTGCCTGTTGCCATTTTGAGGCCCCTCAAGGGAATTTCTGGTATCACTCACTATGCATTACACACACACACACACACACACACACACACACACACACACACACACACACACACACACACACACACACACACACACACACACACTTTCCTTGGAAGCAGAAAGAATAAATTGGACACTAGAGAAGCCATTGTATCCAGTCTATGCTGAATGGCTGTCACAGCTGAACAAACACTGCCACAACCCTGGACACCCGTCACATACGCAAACACGTGTGCTTCACTCAGACACTCCACAGCCAAAACGTCTGTCCTTGCTTCTTCGCCTCATTTGTTAAAGCACTTTCCGCACCGAGTCTCAGCCCGTTGATATTACTTCCCAAGTTGTCAAATGGCCCATAAATGGTAAGATGCTTATCTAAATCCCCATCTTCTGATGTAAGGAAATGGCTTTCCTCAGCTACTAGGCTTGTTAGTCAAGGCTTTTCTGCTTTACAAGCTACAAAGCATTGTGTGCTTTACTCACAGGTAGTCTAGATTTATTGCTCTTATTATCACTTCGGTGTTTGTATCTACACCACACGTTGCCATCCCCGTTCCCCTTCTGTTTCGTCCCTGTTTTGTCCCTTTTTCATCCCTCCATCCTCTGCAGTCCTCACGTTACCTTGGGCCATTGACTGAAACTCCAGTGGGTTAGGTTTGACCTTGTTTTTACGGTTAACAAGTTATCTGGGGTGTTGGGACATTAGATCACATTAATGTTAAATATGCATGAGGTAAGCAATGCTGGAAATGCCAACCACGTGTCTTTAATATTACTCCTCCGCCAAGCACCAAATGTGCCTCACAATATCTCTGTCTCTTAGGCAGATAAATCATCTGCCATTTAGACGTTGTTGAAACATTAAATTCAATTCATATTTTTTTCTTTCCTGCCAACCCCGAGTATAACATTTCTTTCAGTTAAACAGCGTTTGGTCCCTGAAGTTATGCATTTGTGCCCTTTTTGGAGACAGGTTATAAGGGAAGAAGAACAAAGGCTATCACTGTTTTTGATGTGTTGACTCCAAAGCAGCTGGATCAGGAACTGTTGATGAAGCTGCATAAATTATTATCAAAGATGCAAGGCTACAGTTCAGGCTTAATTGAAACTGGATGAATAATGCATACTGTTGCCTTTTTTTTTTGGTCACATGTGAAGGGCAGAGAGTAGCCTTGGAGCGTGGATACACATGCACATGCTGAGGAATTTGTTAGTTGCAAAGTGGGTGAATGATGCATGCAGTGTTGGCCTTTACCTTTAGTCACATTTGGAGGACAAGCCCTTGTGTTGTTGTTCTCGGGCCTGGCCATTTTGTGTGATGTTTTAATTTTGTGTGTTTCTTTGAATCTTTCATGTACGAAGTGCTTCGGTAACAATACAATCTTTAGGTCACTTGCCAACCCCAGTTCTCAGAGTGGTGGTCGTCCATGTTGGGTAGATCCACCACTCCTTAAATAGTGTCTGCTACTACACAGCACCATTTAAAATAAGCAAAATTGCTGTATACTGTAGATATAGCTTTTTGAGTTTCCTAAACATCGTTAAATATGATATTAATCCTACACCTCCTTTCCTCTCTCTCCCTGTGAAGAACCTGGCGGAGGCAGAGTATACTGTGGCTTTGTTCATGTACATGCGTCTGTTGGGCTACCCTGCTGACCGCATCAGCATCCTCACCACCTACAATGGACAGAAACACCTGATCAGAGATGTCATCAACCAGCGTTGTGCTGGCAACCCCTTCTTTAGTCAGCCTAACAAGGTAAGGGCACACATGCACCAGTTGACACTGACACCGCACCACCGGGGAATGATTGCTTTATTTAAATTATTAAAAAGCAAGTGAAAGGAAAAGTATGTCCTTATGGAATGTAAAGTAAATCTGAGAAAACCTTTTCTAACACAAAGGAAGCAATATCTAAATCCAAATTGTATGTTGATGTAATATAAGAATATAACGTGTAGTATTCTAACTCTGCAACGCATCCGATTTCTCATGTTTAAACTGTACACACTCCGTGGCGCTCACACATTTCCCCTCTCCTGTCAGGAAGGAGTCCACAGTCCCGACAGACACGTTTTCACCTCATATATATGTGTAGAACTCAGACTGGTTTAGTGGGATCATGCATGAGACACAAGCACGTGGAAAGTTTTCACACCTTCAGATGTCAGCGACAGTCGATGCACCAAGACATCTTCTGTCGCACTGAGACAGAAACTCACAGCTCTCACTTCTACCAAGACTTGTTGTTTCTGCCCCCAAAAACATACAAAATATTCGTCTTCTGTCTCCTCGTGTAAGTGAAGTAGGCGTGTTCATTTTAACATCTCTCCTCATTCTCGCAGCGTGACATACGGTATCTTGAATTAAGTGAATCTGCCAGATTCTTGCAGGGCGGAAAATTAATGAACAGCTCATGGAGGTTCTTGATTCACTTTTCCCTGTTGTAGGCAAAGCAAAAGAGTATTTTTTTCACTCTGGCAACCTGACATTGTCCTGCGCCAACATATCATGGGACTATCGACTGCTGCAGGTCATGAGACCCAAATGGAGACATAGGGCACAAATTGTCTTGCTCCAACAGTTTACATATCAGCTGATTGCATTCCTCTGTATATCAAACTCACTGATGTATGTGTGTGTGTTTGAGCAAAGGATTAAAATGTGCATACTTTGAGAGTGGGTGTCGACTCCATGGTGTGTTCATCCCTGAAGAATACTGTTGGATTGTCTTCAGCCCACGGTATTCCCCCCCCTACTCCTCTTTCCTTCCTTAACACTGTGTTAAGTCAGCAGCCCGTTGGCGCAGGTTCCCATCCGTTTTCTGTTTGTACTCCTAAATGCTTTTACCCGCTAGCCTCGGGTTATGCTTCCCTCTCTCTGCCTTCTTTTTCCAGTACCCACTTCCACTCACCTTTCTTTAGTTAATGTTCTTCAGGCCTTTCACACACATCTCACATTGTTTAGGCATGCCAGAGAAAGTTGCACGATGGGAGTGTACATGGCACGTCACCAGTTAGTTGGCGTGTTATTGTGCCAATTATGTTGTGTTCAAATATGTTGTGTATCTTTTTTTTCCTGTCGAGAAATCTGATAAGACCAAAACGGTGTCTATCTCTTGATCGTTTCTGATTCCCCCGCCTGACACAAGACTTGAATCTTCAAGAACACGGTGTGGCACAGAGGATTAGCTGTATCTGACTTTGTTAGGAGGAGCTTTCATGGAAAGACATTAAGAGAATATAGAATATCACCAGCCTTATCTTACAACGCATGAAGGTACGAATGCAGATTGTAACCGTTTAGTAATTGTCTAACAAGCATGCATGAAGTGAATCTTTGTGTGCGAGCTGCTTTCTACCACCTGCAGCGTGTGGAGTCTTTAATCTCCCGTTGTTCTGACTGTATTTTTGTGCTGCGCAACAGTCTACCTTGTTGCTTTGTCATATTCTCTGTTCTGACAGCTAGACAGAAAATTGTGCTTGGTCATGTTAAACGTCCTGTGATGTTAAGACATAAAGTGTCATTCATTGTGCTCGTGGCCTTAGTCAGTATGCATGCCTGGTGATAAAGTGACAGGGGGTGACAGGCTGTTTGATTTGCTGAGAAGAGAGATGGCTAGAGAGGAAGGGAGATGGAAAAAGAAAAGAGGGGCTCTTGTGGGGAAATTGCTGAGTAGCTGAAAGGTCGCGGTGCAAAGTGTTGGGTCCACAGTGTGTCTACGAATATCCCACAATATCTAAAACCAAGCAAATGTCAACAGCCATCCCACTTTACTGCAATGACTTGAATTAGTAAGATGAGAAGAGGGTGGACAGTTAGAACCAGTCGAAATCAAATCAGCACACTAGCCTAAGCCGTCTATTGAATTGCAAACACAGCACTTGGCATACATATGCATGCATGTATGCATCTTTAATGATGATTATTTTTATTTACTCTATAAATTTTACAGACAAGGACCATTTGAGTTGGCTTTCTGCTGGTGCTGTATATTTTAATGGGTTTATACATTCAGGTCACTAATTAAAACTTGATTTCATGAATGCAAACTGGATTCAAAGTCTTTGCATCTGTTCTTCCCGCCCAAATCTCAACCCATTCCTTACAAGCATCGAAACAAAACAGCGTTGGAATTTAACTGTTGTTTAGTTAATTAAGCACACCAACAGAGTTGGAGGAGAGATTAATTAAAAGAGATGAGTCTGCATGTTTAATCTTCGATTTCACCTTCTGCATCCCTCCCTTCATTAATAATCATGGCTGCACACACGCACACACTCCTCCATCCCTCTGGATTCCTTCATTTTCTGAGAGCAGGAGCCTCTTAACAGGAAAGCAAGTTTTGGTGTGTGATCGGAACTGAATTATAGCCAGATATGTTGACATACTGATAGGGAAACATCTTACTTACATCTCCCAGCATGCCTTTTTGGAAAGACAGCTATGTGGCTATGAAGGCACAAGGAATGAGATATTCCACCGTTAACTCTCTCATCCCTGAGTCTTTTGTGAAAAATGAAATAATCTGGCAGTCTAATTTCTGCACATTCCAGGGCGTAATTGCGTAGCAGGATGGATAGAATGCGTTAAAAAGAGAGATGAGATCCACGCTTGAGCATTAGCTTCGTTGGTCGGTCATTGTCTTCATCACAATGAAGAGAAGGGAGACATGATGAAAGAAAATAGCTTCTATTAGCAACAAACTGTGTCCGTGTGCACAAATATGTGTCTCACAGCACATTCTGTGTGTGTTTGTGTGCTTCCTCGTTTCCACAGACATGCATGTGCCACAATGACATGACCTCTGTAATTCACTCCCTGGAAGATTTCTCATAAATAACTAAACACCATGCTAAATGCTACGCCTTGGGGAGATTCTCTATCTGGGCTTCGTTGTCATTGTCTTTGGGCTAAGAATAACCCTCTCTTCAGTGCCCTTTCTCTGCTAAACAAGTTGCGCAGTTTTGGTTAAAACCGTGCCGTTATAGCCCGTTCAAGTCGTTATCGCGTACTTCAACAAAGGGAGTATGTGTGTGTGTGTGACACATTTGTGTGAGCATGAGCGTGCATGCAAGCATAAAGCAGCTGTTTGACTTGAACATTGAACATTTGACTTGAACATACAGCCCACAATGCCTCATGCTATTGTAAAACAGACATATCGTTGCCCCTGGTGCTGCACCTGTTCTACATAGCAACGGGGAGACGTAAATAAATATCGGTCTACTACATCCGTAGCCCCATCTCGCTGTGCCCTCACTCCCTTCCTGTTACTCAAAAGGGGTTTTGGAGGGGTTTGCTATTACCAGGTGGGAGGTGACGCTGATTCCAGGAGATTTGTATTCCCCTGCTGTATTCCCATGCACACACACACACACACTATATATATATATTCAGTATGGTGTGTGTAGTTAAAATGTGTGGTTTTACAGGGTTGTATCTCAGTTTGCTTTATATCAAGTTGCAAGTGCAGTATCTTTATCTTGAAAGGACTGGCAAAGGGAAAACATCTCCGTTTTTCATGTCCGCAAATACGTACGCTTCTCAGCAAGAGGATTACTCAGGTATAAAAGCAAATTGGCTGACATAAGTTTCCTTTTGCTTTGAAGAAGAAGAAAAAAAAAACGCCACAGAGAGCCAATTCTCCATTTTCAGCCTCCCTGAAATAATCTCTGATCCAGTGGAGCAGCATGGCCCCCAGTGCCTTGGCCCTGAGTCTCAGGGGCCCAGGTAAGAAGCTAGTGGCTGCAAATGCCATCTAAGCCGTATTAACCCCGCAGGCTGCCGGTGTGGCCTGCAGCGATAACAGCAATAACAAGAAAACACAGGCGCCATCATTCACCCCCCCTTCCTCTCAAACGTATATTAAAAAAGAAAGAAAACAAATTTAAGGAGGAAAGCAGTCTCCTTCATGTTTCTAAACATTTACAGCTTAATCCCCACCACCTACCTAAAACTGGAAGCACACTCATGTACTTTGCAAAAATACATCAGCTGCCGTTGCATAGTTGGCATATCTTTGATATGTGTGTATATTTGTGTGTTTTCTTTTTTTTTGGTTCCATAATGTATGTGTTTGTGTGTCTGTACAGGTGACCACAGTGGATAGGTTCCAGGGTCAGCAGAATGACTACATCCTCCTCTCACTCGTCCGTACCAAAGCTGTGGGCCACCTGAGGTAATGACTTCCAATACATGCCATGCAGAAAAAAAAACTTGCCTCACCCAAAATAGACACCTTCAGCAGCTTGAAGTATGTATGAGCTTAATTTGAGGCACGAGGGGATAAAGTGTGCTTCAGGACAGGAGCGTATCGGTGGAGCCGACGGTACTTTTTGTTCTGGTTAAGAGAAGGGATTGTGCTCTGTTGATATGGATGAGACTACGGAGAGCTCCGATGAATATGGAATACTATATAACAGTCTGTAAGGTTGATGAGGTTTTATCTTGTGTTCCTTGTCCCATTGGTATGGCCTCTCTTCCTCGTCTTCACCTCTGTCTCCTCATCTCGCTGCTCCCTCTTCTCCTCACTCCCATCTCCTTCCTCGTCTTCTTGAATTGATTTGTAGTGAAATTTCCTTTCACTCCTCCGCTGCCACGACGAGCTCTCAACACCTCATAAACTCCACATTTAAATACACGGCAATTGAGGCTAAACTCTTCAACAGTACTCGAGCTTGCCACGCTGGCCTCCGCCTGTGATGTACAGTAGCTGCTGCTGGAATTGCACCACTCACAGCTTTATCACAGCCGTAGTGCCGCTGGCTTTCACAGCAGAGAAAAACACTTAAAACTCTATTTTGTTCTTTTCGTCATCTCACAGATAAAGCAATACATTGATGTAGCTGGGAATGGGAAGTGCAGCGGGCCACAGAAAGTGGTAGTTTATCTTGCTGGCAGCGCCTGCTCTCCTCTCGGTATCATCCATTTGATCTTGTCTTACTCTGGATATTGCAAGCCGGCCTTTTACACAAACCCAACCCACACAAAGTGGAGAAGTTGTCAATGACAATGTGCTATAGTCCGTGAAAGGGTATAGTATACATAGTGAAAAAAATAGTTTTTATTCTCCTGGATAAGTATTTGTAACCAGGATGTTGAATTTCAGTGGCCTAAAAAACGTGTTTTTCAATTGGCTTCTTACTTTGACGAGGAAAGGAAAAAGAAGAGAAGAGAAAAGGAAATTGCAATAGAACTCTGAGTAGTATCAGCAAGCTTCCACTTTAATAATAGAGTAATTCTAATAACACAAAATTGCTCATTCAATTATTCATAGACTTTGTATTGACTCAATATTGACTCATATCTTCTGAATGGTCACCTGAGGGGTTAAAAGAGCAGTGGTTCATGGGAAATCCTTGCCATTTGTGTTTTTTCCCAATCCTGGGAACACTGTGGTGTGAGTCCTAGCGTACAATCCTCCTAACGTACTCTTCCTGCATCTGTCCTCATTGCAATCTGCTACCGTGACAACCACAGGGGACGCAGCTGACCATATGACATGCTGACCCTGGCGAAGCATTTTCTGCTAATGCACACAGGCACGCTCACATACGGGAACACACACTTTTGACAGGGAATCACGGTTCCAGACACACGCTGACATGCACGCACACATGAGCACACTGCCTTCGTCCACTTCGCCCTGTCATGGCACAGCACAGGTGGGCGTCTCTCAGTAGTGCCATGTCCACAGGCTATCATGCTTCACGATTGGTTCGTCTGTCGTAGGGCTCTGTGCTCATTGGCTGTATGTTCTTTGTCTCCGTGCAAATAGTGTGCTTTCAACTCTCATGGTGTACCATGCTTGAAATTTGCAGTCATTTTAAATAAACCTACCGGCTGCAGATGTTAGCTCACTCATAAACCCCACACAATGATTTCCATAAGCCTTTTTTTTTTTTTTTTTTTTTTTCCCTTCTACATATTCATGGAACTCATCATGCATATTGCAAGAATTAATCCTCTTAATCTCATGAAGTGCTCAGGTGGACATATTCCACATTTTTTGGCTACAATTCAACAAATGTATGTGTTGATGTGTGTTGGTACGTGTGTGCATACGATACATGGGTGTGTGCCAAATTCCTGCACATCAAACGGGTTTTCACTGTCACCACAGTGGCTTGAATAAGCGAAGCACCTCTTCCCCCTCATGTGCTTGCCTTCTTCCGTGCTCGGTAGATTTCCATAAGCCAGTATGCTTTGTTCAGAGATTTATAGGCCAGCTCGGTTGCCTATCCAAACACCTAAAACACAAGAAGATTACAAAGAACACTTCTTTGAAGGGAACCCCCTCCCTTTTTAATAATTGTATTTATGTATGTGACTTTTAGACGTTGTTCTAGAATGTCTCTTCCATGTGTAATTTATATAACTTCAGTTTAGAGTACGGGTAGTTTACACGGTGCCCGCGAGCACCTGGTTGCCTGCAGGGACCCAGTGAGTTGCCCTCGGGCACGTTGTAAAAATAGCACAATTCACTGTAAGTTGTTCAGTTAAAGTTTTTTTTTTTTTTTTTTCATCTTTTTTTAAGCAGCAGGATGATGAGGCGCTGCATATGTATATGTACAGTGTATGTATATACTGTATCCTAACATATCTAGGATATTAAATGCATAATGCTCCTTATTTAAAGGTAAAGAGACCAAATGTATTATTCAGAAGGATATCAGGTAGCTCTCGGTCTCAAAAAAGTAACACATTGTATCTTAAGTTGCCAAATGCAGTGTATAGCATGTTTTTAGCAGTTTAACTGCTAACAAGCCAAGCAGGAGTTCTCAGTTCACTGGGTAAATGACTTCCCTGTCTCTAATCCCTTAATTCTTCCGGATGGCAAGAGAAAGTAACCTATCTACTCCGTGTTACTCTCCCACCTCTCTCTCATCGTCTGTCTTGTTTATCCCTGCCCTTTGCCTTTCATCCCTTTATTTCTCTTAGCTTATATGTGGGTCCTCCTCACCTTTTGCTGCTTATCCTTCACTAAACCTCTCTCCTCCTACTCCACGCTGGTATTTCCCTTCCTTTACAATCTTCACTTGATCCTTCTGCGTTGATCCCTTTACTTGAGTTTTTGTTCTCGCCCCTACACATGATTTCCTCTCCTCACAAATTCACACTTGCCCCTCCACTTCTTAGATTATCTTTCTGCCAACCAGTCTAACTTCTTTTCTGACTCCACAGGGATGTAAGGCGTCTGGTGGTAGCCATGTCGAGAGCCAGGCTGGGTCTGTACATCTTTGCGCGGGTGTCGTTGTTCCAGAACTGCTTCGAGCTGACCCCCGTCTTCAACCAGCTCACTGCCAGACCGATGCAGCTGCACATCAGGCCACACGAGTACTACAGTCAGGAACAGCCCGTACGTACCCGCATGCACATACCGGTTCCTTAATGCACAATAATCTTCACTCAAGCCCCCTATTTGCCGATAATAGCTGGGCTTACTTTTCCACACGAGCGCACATACCAACATCCTTCCCCGTCACTGCTGCCACGGCCCCCTGACTCCGTCTTATCCTGCCTTCTTAATAGCATCTCCGTTCCCTTTGGTCCTTATTGGTCCCCAAGATTACTGCAGCTTCACCCGTTGGCCCCAGCCTGTTAACAGCATTCTGCAGGGGCCATCTGCAAGGAAGGGAAAACTCGGGCCGGGCTATAATTAACTGCCAGAGGTTGGAAGGCAAAACTCACTCTTCCCGAATCCCGCCAGGCCCGTATGAGCCCACTGTTGTCTGGTCATCGTGTCTCGCTGACTGGCGTGTGTGGCAACAGGGGTGTCTAAAATACCCCATAGCCTCTGACACTTCCACTGACTCCGGAGTGTTCGTCCCCGTGGGGGACAGCTCTTTTGGGCACACACATGCGGCCCCAGCTTAGCCCGTCTATCTGGAGTCAGTACACCCCTGCTGCTAACACGCAGATGCAGATTAAAAGCCAGATATTTGTCTGGCAACACTCTTAACGGAAATTTCACAGGTTACTAAATACTGCTGATTCAGAAGCAGTTATAAAAAAAATAAATAAAACACAGCTGCCTAATGCTCCATATGGATACGTACATATTTAAAGCATAATTGTGTAGTATTGGGCAGACGGTGAAGCTTAATGTCGCATCGCACTCAATCACTGGTAAACACATTAACGACTTGACGTTTTTACTGATACTTTTACAGTAAATAAAACCACACACAGTTGAGTTTTACAGTACAGTGAGCATCACCCCGGTATTTTGGAGGCAACTGCCCAGGAGATAAAATATTCTGCTCGCCTCACTCCTCAGTTTAGGCTGAAAGACTCTGTCTGCATGCTAATATTGTCAAATTACAAGCCCTGCATCCTGGACTGCTTTTTTTTTTAACTACGTGAGCAGCGATCGCTTCAGGCAGCGAGTGAGAAATCCGCTTTCATATAACAAACAAATAACCGGTAGGTGAATTGTAATTTCCCTGCACATTTGCATCAGATAAATAGTTTGCCATGTGGAGCTAACAAGACAGGTGTACTTCCTCATCACCATTCAAAGCTGTCTTTCTCTTACTGGTATGTTTTTTTGTTTCTTTCCTTCAGAGAGATGCTTCTGGACAGCCCGACCAGATCATCAAGAACATGCCGGAGATGACCAACCTGGTGTATAACATGTACATGCACATGATCCAGAACTCCCAGAAGTACAGACAGGTAAACGCTTCTGATAAATCTGATAATGAAAAGTGCCATCAAACAATATTCAAGAGTCTCATAGCTGTATCATAAATGAGAAGCTGATATTACTATTTAAAATTGGCACGTTGACAATGTGGAGTGGACGTGTTCGTTGTACTAACAAATATTTGTCCTCAACTTCCTTTAAGACATTAACTTCTGCTAAAATGTATCCGTGTGTCTCCGTGGTCACTGTTTTTAAAAGTTTTGCTGAACGATGAACAGGTCGGATGGAAGGGAACTGTAGTAGTAGTTTAATTCTCCACATGCACAAGTATATTAAGGATGGAGCTCGGTTGAATTTTCCACTTTATTCACTCACATACTGTCTCGTGAGTGTTCAATGCTTTGTTGGTGTATATGTACGACATTGACCTCGACATTGGCTATTTTTTAATAAGGAGGGACCTAGTTTTAGTAATGTGATTACATGAAATAATCATGGAAATATTCTCTTTTCCCTTTCCTAGCAGCAACAGCAGAAACTGGCTCTGCCTGTACAACAAACCCAGGCCGATGACGTGGTCGAGAAAGCCCCAGATAGCTCTGAAGAACCGCAGGAAGAAACCCCCATGGAACAGGAAAGCCCAGAAGGGGAGTCAAACTCCGAGCCAAAGTCAGAGGACACCAGCGAGAAGGAAGAAAAGCAGGATGCAGTGGGCCATGCGAAGATGCCAGAGCATCCTGGCAGAGACAGCGACAGTGACGGGGAGGACAGTGGAGAGGAGCAAAAGCAGTAGAGCATCCACATGTGAGACTACTGTTTAATGAAGGGCCTTAGTTATTTAGGGGACCGAGTGGACCGTCCCTTTAATGAAAAATAAGTAGGGTGTCAGTGATTCTGGATTTGTTTTATACGCAAAGGAGATCCTGGTGATAATGTTTCATTCGTTTTTGTACAACATTCAATTTCGTAACCGTCAGTACTTTTTTATTAAAAGAAATGCAAATCCTCCATTGTCGGTGACATGTTTTACTATATGTGCACCCAGAAGAGCTTTTAATACTCTTAAAGAGGTTCTAATCTATATCACTCTCACACGCACACTCTGACAGACAAATTACAGTGTATAAGTCAACATGTTTAAGCCTTGTTAAAATCTCTCTGTCATGATACTTCCATCCATTCATCTGCTTCCCTCCTCTTCTTTAAGCACAACTCAAATCTGATTGGCTCAGCCTATACCAGCTACACAGGCTGCGACTAAGCTGCATTTGTAGGTCAGTCACTTCGCCCAAGGGCCAGTGTGCATGCTGGGGGATTTCAACGTGCCCTTTGGATGTACACAATCACTCAACCAGCAAGCCGTAAATCCTCTACCATTCATAACTTTGTGTGGAAGATGAACGACACAGTCCTCCCAGCTGGTATCGGCTGGATCGGTGTTCGGATAGAGGTTTGACAAACCAACATTTTTAATTATTTATAAATAATTTAAGGCTTAATATTTGTGCCGACATCAAAACAACTATCAAAAAGCCAAGTTCAAACCAAGTTCTGTAATTTAAACTCAAATCCACTTAAAATGAAGAGGTTAACGCAGTCCACAGCCCTGCAGGCAAGAACGCAGACTGGAAATTCATTCATTATCATGCACCAAAGGTTGGTTGTTGTTACATCATACCTCAGGTCAGCTGCACAGCTGCTCTTGCCTGGGCCAGTGTAAAGACCTGATGGAGAACCATGTGTTGATAGATGTGGAGAGACATTTTCTGCATTCAGTCAAGTGTGGAGCCAGTCTATTTTTCCATCCTCTGTGAGTAGGGCACGCCAGGTCGAAGTTCTCATGAGTTTTTTTTTTTTTGGAGTAGCGCAATATGCCCCTGTCGGCTGAGGAAAGGATTAAAATGAAAGGTTAGATAAGGAAGATAATCCCCGTCGGCTGAGGCCGCACGTACAAATTACTGATGGTTTTGCCATAAAGCCCACAAGTCAACAACCAATATACTGTATCGCGCCGCTGGAATGTTTCATTATTTGTTCTGAATCAATGCACATCACCACAATAGACTCTTATGCGGCCACAAAAATGTGCACATCACTATTAAGTCCTCATGACAGAAAGCATGTGGTTTCTGGAGTCACATGAGTGTCTGCATTGTGTAATATCCTCCCTCTGGGGAAACCTTCCAGTTACTAACTTTTCTGTTTTCTCCCTGCTGGCCTCTTGAGAATTCGGTTGCCTTCCTTGTAGTAAGTTAGTGCTAACTGGTGGGAAGTGACCACTGCTTCCACACAGCATCTCTGGAAGTCTCGATCGGGATCCGGGAGACCGAAAGGAATAACTGCAAGCAAGAAGGAGATCAGGAGCTTGCATTCTCCAGAACCTTTCTCTGTCGAAGGTGAACATATCTTTTATACTCACACGACAGGTATTCATGAGGTTTATAGCTACTTTGCAAAGCTCTCACTTCTAACCCTTTGCTGTGGGCTGATGTGTCACAGAGACTAACAGCATGCAGTAAAACTGAGCACAGGGATGTATGTTATTGTTCTCCTTATGTCATTTGCCTTGCTGCATAAAAGCACTTTTTAATATATTTGTATATTCAAGGCATTTTAAAAAAACGTTATGTGGATTATTCTGTCGTTTTAAAGGGGCTTGTAGTAAATGTAACGATAGAAAAGCAAGAGATGCAAGAGGAAGAATTTCATGAAAGTACAGCAGAGAGAGCTGAAGTGTTTTATTTGAGGTTTGAGACTGTCTGCCCTTTAAAATAATTTAACCTGTTAGCGTGTTATTTTTTTTCTCTTTTTAATGTGAAGGCGTTCTCCAAAAGCACGGGGTCCACCATGGGACATACTCGTGTTGAATGTGTTATTTATTGCCCAACCCTACGTGACAGTATTGTCTGTCACAACAGGAAATTACACATTACATGGTCAAGACGGTAGTGCCCGGAGAGGAGGAGGGGGGGGGGCATCGGACCATTGTTTTGAAGCAAAAGCAGGTTTCAGGACATTCACAGTAAAAACATCAGTTCTACGATCTCAACTTCAAGGCTCGGCCTCAGGGCAGGTTTTCTGTTGCATTTTTAGAATATATATATATATATATATATATATATATATATATATATACACATTCACACACATACATGCACAGCATTCCAATTAGCAGCTTTTCATCACGGATAATACAACAGGCATTGTTAGCTCAAAATAGCAGCCCATCATATTCCTCGCCACTGTTTATATTTTTTTTATCAGCGTCAACAGATAAACTAATGCTCATTACCAAAGATATGCATGATCTCCGCTGATCTGCTATTAGTGGGTGACTAATGTGCCAGCGTCGTCTTCAACACCCTGTAAGTGGGCGGCCTGTTGACCTCACCGGCCAGACCGGCCTGGTGAGGTGCTTGTGGTTGCCAGCTTATCATGCTTTTGTCAAGGCCACCGCCTAATCCTGACAAGTACATCCAGATCATCAACAGGGCACGTTTCAATCTGATAATCTCCTATCGTTGCTGAAGAGGCACGGCCGCTCACAGGAACACGCACTGATGCTATTGTAGTGGCCGACATACTTTACCATCCCTGAAGAGCACTTCTGCCAGGCTTCCTCCCAAATTCCAACGACGTGTTATAGTCGTATGTCTTTGCATAGCATGCTGATGTGCACTCTGATTAGCCACTCTCATCTTCCTCTTTTTCACCCAGACTAGGATGGCTGGTTGTGGGTCATGTTTCTGGGGCATCTTCTGGCTGTTGGTTCTCTTCTGCATCGGCTGGCCCCTCAGCATCACCTTAGGGGGTATCTATGGCCTCGTCAGCCCCCTCACCACCTGCCTCGGCCTGGACCGACTCTCCGATCTACTCCTGGAGGGGGCCAACCTGGGCCGGACCTGTGCAAATAACATGAGGCACGGCAAGCCAGTTTGTTGAGCTCCGCCCTGGGTGATCAGGACCAGACAGCAGGACCGGAGAAACCACTGTGCCTTGAGGTGAACTGTTGATGTCTGTTTCATGTGGAGATATCCTGAGCTGATTGGCCATCAATACAGTGAGCAACTTTTGAGCAAGTTATGTAACAAAAAAGATCCATACGGTTTGGAAAATGGATTCTGCTCGTTCTGTTAACACGTAATTAACCACATATTTCACATTTGTATGGAAGAAAATAGGCTTTGTGTTCATGGTCTGTGTTTGCTGTTTAATTCATGATGACACTGCATGGAGAAGATAAGAATGGAAATGGCAATTTAACAATGGAAATGCTTAGACTTTTAAATGACTGTATGGAAACTTTTAATGCGATTAAAACTGCTTTGAACTCGCCCTCTGTTAGTCGACTGGCTTATTTCATACAGTATTTGGTGGGAAATCCATGTAAAATTTTAAGGTGAAGGTAAATAGAGAGACAGAGAGAGCTGGAAACATGAACAGATGGATTTTGCTTGAATCATTTTGTTTACCTGCTTTCTCTCCTATTTAGGGTCATTGAGGTTTGGAGCTTATCCCAAACTGGGAGATACCTGTGAGACGGTTAAAAGTCATCTCAAGCCATACACAATCACTCACATGAATATCGTATATCAATGAATAAAAAAATAAGTATCTAGCACTTTGGATGCTAAATGCACCACCAAGGTTAAAGTTGAAAATCCATTTAAATAAAAGTGTCTGTGTTGTGTAATATCCTCCCTCTGGGGAAACCTTCCAGTTACTAACTTTTCTGTTTTCTCCCTGCCGGCCTCTTGAGAATTCGGTTGCCTTCCTTGTAGTAAGTTAGTGCTAACTGGTGGGAAGTGACCACTGCTTCCACAAAGCATCTCTGGAAGTCTCCATCGGGATCCGGGAGACCGAAAGGAATAACTGCAAGCAAGAAGGAGATCAGGAGCTCGCATTCTCCAGAACCTTTCTCTGTCGAAGGTGAACATGTCTTTTATACTCACACGACAGGTATTCATGAGGTTTATAGCACAATTACTCTCATGAATGTCATATATAAATTACTTAAGTTCACACACAACACATAATCATTTGATTAATTGAAACATGCAGCTTTAAAGTACATTTTTGGGGGTTGAGGTTAAAAAATTAAATCCATTTAAATGTGAGTGGAGATAAATCATAGAGCTATTTATTGATTTAGCATCTTTTAACTCCCTTCAACACAATTTTCCGAAGTTGTATTTTGTAGCTTGCTTTCAATAGGTGTTGCCTATTTGTCCCAAGAGGTTGTCTTTATTTATAACATTCTATACATCGTTTGTCTTTTTTATCATTTTTCACACACTGTTGAAGCCTGAGTGTAATAAATCCAAAACAGTCATAAAAAGCCATAGTCATTTTTTTTTAAAGATAGTCTTTTATATATATAAACGTCTGTTTAAAAAAAAAAAAAAACAATCTTACAGTAACTCATGCAATGAAAAGGAAAATAGCCTTAAAGGAGTCATCACCTGGTTTTATACGTATCCAGCCCCCCTTGGATCGCTTTGGATCAATTCGTAAAACTTATTAGAAAAAAAAAAAAAAATTTTAATCAAACATTGAGCTTGTTCTGACCCTTTTTCGTACCGCGATTTTATCACGCGAGAGGTTTTGACTGGTCCGGATGTGCATTGTATAATATGTAATGAGGCGCGCGTTGATTCGCCGCAGGAAGGACAGAGCCGGGGGGGCTTGCCTGCATGCAGACTCCAAAACATAATGGCGGCGCTTCGGCGATTTCAGGTAGCGGACGGGGCGGGGTTGGGTGGTGAAAGAGGGGTGGGCTTATGCAAGTAGCCGCCACGGTGACGTCACCGAAGGCGCAGAATCAAAATCTCGTGCTTTAGGAATGCACACCCTTGTGTGCTATTCCTGTTCGGAAAAAGAGCAGAAGCGAAAAAACGGCGCCACTTTCAAACTCCAGCCTTTCAGGCAAGTTTCAACTGAGGTCAAACACAGATATGCATGTTTTAACAAGAGAAATTGCGATTTCCAGGTGATGACTCCTTTAAAGTGGTAATATGGTGCCCGAGGTTAAGGTAACAATCCACTTTAGCCTCATTAAATATGTATTGTATAAAGAAGAGGTACAGTTTTTAGGCAATTGCACTTTACCTGAGTATTTCCAATTTCTGCCACTTTATACATCTACATAATTTCAAGAAGAAATATCTGCCTAGACTACATTTATTCTGACAGCTGCAGATTTTCCACACAAAACTACACAGATTTAAAATGGAATTCACTGTTCAGTGAAAAAGAAATCCCAGAGGAGCAGATGGGGTCATTCGGAGATGCAATAGAGCAGCAACTGAAGGGCACATTGATGTAAAACTGAACTATTAGTTTGAAGAATTTGTGCAATAACTTGCTTTATTGATCCCTAAGTGAAAATTCTCTTTTGAGTCTGGAGGAGATTTAGCTTCATAACGGCATCCGTGCAACAGAGAGGGCATTCATATTGCTGATATAGTTTAAATATATGCAATCAGAGAGAAAAAGGCTTTTTAGCTGAACTTCTAGGCGAGTTGTTCGGGTTCTAAACTCACAAGCTTTCCTATCAGTTTTGACTGGTTTTACAACTCCTATAAATAATAACCAAAACACTCTAGCTGTCTATTTTGTAGCTTATTTAAATTTGATTCACAGATATTACCTTTCCAATCCAAAACTATATCCAGCGCCTCATTTTCTACCCCCTGACAAACCCTCATTCACTATTTTAAACATGGGTTCTAATCCGCGACAAATTCATTAAAAAAAAAAAAGTGTCCAATGCCTGAATACATATTGCAATATTTATTTGAGTGTCATAGGAGACCTAGTTAGATTGCTTTTTTGTTTGCACAGTTATCCTCCCAAACATCCCGAGGATAAAGGGGAAAAAATGGCCAAATGTAATTCAACTTCCAGTGTTTTGGGCAGTCTTGGCAGAGGACACAGCAGGGGAGAGGCCTTGAAGCCAAGCTGACAGAGCCTCACTGAGAGGCTATGAGAGACAGAGGCAAGCTGGTGAATTTTTCATTGGGGTCTGAGACTGGTTGTGGAAAAATCCTACTGCTTGTAAGGACACCTGGGGGGGAGAGAGAGGGGAGGGAGGGGGAGGCCTTCCCATTCAATTAACCACACACTGCTCTGTAATTTCACCCTCACATTCACACACTGGCATAAATACACACACACAGACGCACACAGTGGAGTGGGTCACTGTTAAATGTCAATGGGAGGAAATGTCTGTTTGCAGGAAGAGTTTTTCCTGCTTTCTAGTTTCCTAATGATTTTTGCTTTTTGTCAGAGGGTTGGAGGATGGATAATTTAGTAGTTTCAGCTACAAGTCAATAAGGCGGCTGTTGGGCAGGGCCTTAACTACCATTGAATACACTGAGGTATTGTTCTATGTATTTATTATGTTTAGACTCAATATATTTTGATTTGATTAATTTCAAATACTATATATATATATATATATATATATATATATATATAGTAGTTGATAAGATGGCCATTTCATCAATGTAAATATCACACATCAAAACAATTTTATTAAGTGCATGTAAAATTAATAGTAAACTGTGATTGATAACGATAAAAAAAAATTATTTTAAGACATCATCTTATGTTTTTGTGATGCGCATTTGACACATTTTTCTGACACTTTACAATCTTGACCCCTCATAAAAGTGTTCAACATGATTATCACTAAGGAAAATAAAAATGAGTTGGAGCCTTAATTTGTTTGAAAGACATTTAATTTATTATCAATATGGCATTTCCTTTTCAAATCTGATAATTTAGTATCCTTAAAAATGTATGCTGTTGCATTTTATTACGTCACAGTTAGATTAAACAAACACAACTTTTATTTTGTTGATACAACATTTCAACTGTGCACTTTAGGAAAGTGAAACTTACTCTCCAATGTATCATTGATAATGCAAACATTTGCCTTACAGTGTCAGTCTAGTGATCCAAACCGTGGGCTCTTTTAGAAGAAGAATTTAACATAAACCAACAGCTTGCCACTCAGTATTCAGCACACGGGCCGGCCAGAGAGCACACCCAATTTTCACTGAGCAATACGTTTCATGTCTTCCTTCTGCCGTGACCTTTAAATGGCCCCTGACTCTCAACACGGATAAATGTGCCACGTTGGAAAGAACAAAGTGCTTTCAGACCATTTGTATTGAGCCAGTTTTTGATGAACAGCTCAAATGCTACAATCCACTGTGGGGACATTCCCATATATGTGCACATTATTGATTTAGGCACAAAACCTTTGCCGGCATCAGGCAAATGACTTCCCCTTAGGGTTCTTTAAAAGGGGGTTGCACTCTGTTTATGATGTGAAATTCCCATAGAAAATCGATTTTTTTTTTGTTCTGGGTGGTTTTGTCCTTATTATCTCATCTCCGCTGCTGAGCAATGAGGCCGATCTCCGGAGGGGTCTTGTGTAGTAGGAGAGCGGTTGGAACAGCCTTGAAGTGTCTCTGTGTTGAATCCCAGCTCTGCCATGAACCTCTCACGCCCGTGACTGCTCTGAGAATGAACACAACAAATATTTGAGAATTAACGACACCGCTATACACAATCTGACCCCCTCGCCCAAAAAGTTTAGCACAATATGAAAGAGGCAATCATTAAAACACCATTTTCTAAAAAATGTTGGCACAAGGGCTAACTCCAGTTGAAAGTCCACCTTAACAGTTCTGTTCTCCATCGACGGACTTAAATACGCTCTGGTCATACAATGTTAGCATTATTTGAATACTGGGGCAAAAGGATGCTTAAAGCAGACCACTGCCTACCATTCATTACATAAGAGCACAACAAAGAGTCACACAGTGAAGGGTTATGGCTCGGGGTCGGGTGACAGCAGCATATGATTCATGGCTTGCCGTGCCCTTTTGTCTTGTCCTCCTTGTGGTGGGACCATCCACTGCTCTTAGCCAATGTTATTTCTCAGCCTTCAGAGCTCGATCCTTGTCCGTTTCGAGCAAACAGGCAATGTCATTTCCAATGTCTTGTTCTTTCCTCAGTGCAGAAATAAAGAGAGAATATGGCATGTGTCAAAACACGAGATGTTCTTTTTTTTCGTCGTTGTTTTGATGTCGGAAAGTATCAACATTGATTTTGATTCATCTGTAAAGGTTTCTTACACGGAAAAATGCATCGTCTTGACTTATATTACATAAATAGGATTACCAGACCAGTGGTTGGTGTTTGAGGTGCCACTATGTTTTCAATGCAGTGCGAGAACCTTTGATATTATACTCAAAGTCTTTCTTCCTGTTAGATCTTCACGTTTTTGACTGAATATTGTGTGTTCTAGTTTGAATTTTCTAATATTTTATCATCTGGTTTGCAGTAGGATTTCTCTATAACTAGTCAATCAAAATAAATCATGCAAATGGGAAAAACAATGGAGGATGCCTAAAGCATGGATTTTAATAATTCATTTTTTTTCCATCTGTGGACACAGCATGTCAATAAAACCCAAGTAGCTCATTAGGAATATGGAAACTCATTGATGTTATGCAAATCTATCTATGAATGTATTGGCAGATATCTGTTTTTCATTTGCCATATGGTGGAGTCCAGAAGCATGCTTTAGTTTAGTAATAGGTTTGCAGGAAAATCAATGAAACGGCTTTAATTGGGGGACACACTCATGCCCTGAAATTGGAATGTTTGGTCTGCAGCGGTGGCTTCCCCCTTTTTGTTCAAACAACTCTGAAACGTGGAGTTTGAGGCTTCTAAAAGAGTCAAACCGCTGCTGACACCAGCTGTGCCATGGTCTCTGCATTTGGTGCTTTAAGGCTTCATGTGTCCTGCCAGTCTAAACATATGTTTAGGGGACCTTTCCAGAAACACAGACAACTGGAATAACATATTATTTACAATATATAAATAAAATGGATATGAATTAACTTTACAAGTCATCAGACCTGGATATTAGATAGCCAACAGCCTAGATACAGATCCCTCAAGTGGACGTTTTCTTCGGTTTGCCTTTGTTATAACGCTGACATTTTATCTTATACTGACATTAGACAGAATTGTGTCATACTGTCACTATCATTCACTACGAGCCTTCCACAGAAGAGTTTTCCAGTGATATTATCCCGACTTATCGGTAGGGAAAAGATGAAGAGCCTGTCATCTTCTGTCTGTCCTCACCGCTGTCCTCGTGGGCGGCAGATGTCCGCGCAGGAGTTCCCTCTCCCCGTCATGCCCTTCATGGAGTGGCTGTTGTCAATGGGGGCAGAGGGCTACCAAATATGGACACGTGTCACGGTATATATATATTGGTCTGACGTGACAATGCATCACAGTTTACACACTCAAGGTCTGGTGCTGATCTGGTGAGTACCTGCACGGCTCAGCGAGGGACTGAACAGGGCCAATCAATGGACTTATCACAGGAGGATCGATACATTTGAACACGAATGGCAGTGATTTTCCTTTGCTTAGCCAAATGTCGTCATCTAACTGAAACGGATCATCTCACAGCATCGACATGTGGTCTTTTCTTTTACGCACTGTGGATTATATTTGTTGTGAAACACTAAAACAATATTAACTTTAATGAAAATCAGAATCACATGCACTTCCGCAATGTTTAATATTGGCTTCAGCTGCCACAACTAACACTGTTTCCTTGGTTGTTTGTAATAAAAATCCAAACAAACAGGGGATTTTATACCTGGCTCTAACAGTGCCGCTGCGTGCGTGTGTGCGCGCGCCCCCTCGTGTTTTTCCAGAGCTGACATCATGTGCGACGACGAAGAGACCACCGCGCTGGTGTGTGATAACGGTTCCGGCCTGGTGAAGGCTGGGTTCGCCGGAGATGACGCACCTCGCGCCGTCTTCCCTTCGATCGTTGGTCGCCCCCGTCACCAGGTAAAGTAAAAGTCCACAGAAGTTAACGTTTAAATTGTTTACATCGCATCAAATAATATATCGTTGTGGTGATTAGTGGTAGTTTTGTATCACATCAAACATGTCCTCATCCTTGCTTTCAGGGGGTCATGGTTGGTATGGGCCAGAAGGACTCCTACGTCGGCGATGAGGCCCAGAGCAAGAGAGGCATCCTGACCCTGAAATACCCCATCGAGCACGGCATCATCACCAACTGGGACGACATGGAGAAGATCTGGCACCACACTTTCTACAACGAGCTGCGCGTGGCCCCCGAGGAGCACCCCACCCTGCTGACAGAGGCTCCCCTCAACCCCAAGGCCAACAGAGAGAAGATGACCCAGATTATGTTCGAGACTTTTAATGTCCCCGCGATGTACGTCGCCATCCAGGCCGTGTTGTCCCTATATGCATCTGGACGTACCACAGGTATGACGTATGTCTCAGGTGTGCACGTGATTTTGTTTGGCGATATATACTAATGTATTATCCACGAATTTACCATCAGGTATTGTGCTGGACTCCGGTGACGGTGTGACTCATAACGTGCCCATCTATGAGGGTTATGCTCTTCCTCACGCCATCATGCGTTTGGATTTGGCCGGTCGTGACCTCACAGATTACCTCATGAAGATCCTGACTGAGCGCGGATACTCTTTTGTCACAACCGGTGAGTATAAACTACTGATTCATATTCCTGCCTACCGGATTGCACAATTATCATCACTTATTACGCACATGCTAAGGGTCAACGTACCCATTGACCCTGAACATGCAGAGGGAAAAAGAAAACAATGCATCATGTTCGAAAAGAAATGGCACATACAAAATATGTCCTTTTGTTTTGGAGAAAGTAATATTTTTATTCTAACAAAATTGCAAGCCAGGGGTGCATGTGATTATCTTCCCATATGTTTTGATGATGCACATTTGAATTTGGCACAAAACGAATCTGATCTCCTCCAGCTGAGCGCGAGATCGTGCGTGACATCAAGGAGAAGTTGTGCTACGTGGCTCTGGACTTTGAGAACGAGATGGCCACCGCCGCCTCCTCCTCCTCCCTGGAAAAGAGCTACGAGTTGCCCGACGGTCAGGTGATCACCATCGGTAACGAGCGTTTCCGGTGTCCGGAGACCGTCTTCCAGCCCTCATTCATTGGTGCGTAAAGGTTGAGCGCAGACTTGGCACGCCTAAAAATAATCACCGAGTGGTGGTCACAGTTTATCCACCTTCGGTTTTAACACTTGATGGCCGACAAATAGACATGAGTAATCTCAAGCATGCGGGCTTATTGTTCACATTTGCGCCACAGAGCGCGCAGCTGTTGGCGGAGCTGTCCGTTCAGCACCTGTTCCGACAGCTGACGCCGTTGGCTGACGCGTCCTCTGTGTTTGCGCAGGCATGGAATCCGCTGGCATTCACGAGACCACGTACAACAGCATCATGAAGTGTGACATTGACATCCGTAAGGACCTGTACGCCAACAACGTCTTGTCCGGCGGCACCACTATGTACCCTGGCATCGCTGACCGCATGCAGAAGGAGATCACTGCTCTGGCCCCCAGCACCATGAAGATTAAGGTAACGTTGATGAGTATGAGTATGACAATTCTCTGAGCAGATTCCGAGATTAAGATTTTGTGTGTGTGTGTTTTTAGATCATCGCCCCCCCTGAGAGGAAGTACTCCGTGTGGATCGGCGGCTCCATCCTCGCCTCTCTGTCCACCTTCCAGCAGATGTGGATCAGCAAGCAGGAGTACGATGAGGCGGGACCCTCCATCGTCCACAGGAAGTGCTTCTAAGCGCCAGACAGCCCCTCCCTCGCCTTTTCTGCGACAACAATTTATGGTTCCAAAGCCTCATTTTTTTTTTGTTTTTACCCAAGTGCAATGTATATGTGGATATGTACAGGTTTATATAAAAAAAACGAGAACCGGAAATTGCTGGAGACATCTTTCTTTATCTCGCTCGCGCGCGCGCTCTCGCAGTCTCTCTCTCTCTCTCTCTCTCTCTCTCTCTCTCTCTCTCTCTCTCTCTCTCTCTCTCTCTCTCTCTCTCTCTCTCTCTCTCTCTCCAGTTTAAATCTGAATTATAGGTTTTTTTTAAATTCAGGATCTGGTTCACTCTCCTGTCGCTGTCCATCGAAAGCAGCGAGGCTCTGTCCTTCCCTCACGTGCTGAATGAGTAAATGTTATTAAAGATTTGAATTAGGAAAGATTACAGTGAGCGGAGAGGATAAGCCACCTCATGAGAAATTAACCGCACAATGTTTCATAGAGTAAAAACACCGCTGTCACGTGGTCGGTAATCCCCTCGTTTCCCAGGTTGGATAAAGTACTCGCACTGTCAACCTATACTGGATATTCAGATGCTAATAATGCCATAAATAATAATGATAACAATATAAGCTAAAAAAAAAAACAAGTAGAGGAGAACTTCTAAACAGCTGAAAATATATTATAAAAGGGGAAACATGATAGATAGATAGATAGATAGATAGATAGATAGATAGATAGATAGATAGATAGATAGATAGATAGATAGATAGATAGATAGATAGATAGATTTTAGTTAAAAGTGACAATCGCCTACAATCTAATATTAGTGCGCACACAATGCAGCGCTCTAAGTTGATCAAATCTCAGAGAGCTATACAGGGCGGGCTCACATACTGTGCTTCTATTTTTAAATCTCCACACAGACACAGAGAGAGGGAGACAGGCAGGCAGGCAGACAGACAGGCAGACTGCCTTGTAAAGCGATTAGCAACTCGGAAGGTACTTTCACTCTATCACTGAATCCAGAGCATCATCTTTGCCCGAGGTGAAAACAACAGCTCCACCAGCCGGGCCAGCAGGCTGCACAGCGGGGAGGGATGCCGCTGGGCACGCGAGGCTGCCCGCTCCAAGACGGGGAGATTTGGGTTCATTTACGGAAGCCGTATAAGCCCCAAAGCTTTCGCACATCATAGAATAGCGTTTGTCAAAATATATATGCAACATATAGGCTATTGTAACGCTTTCAGGTTAAAAGCATACGGAAGTCACCTTGACCCTCGTAACCTGAACACGGTGCACCCACAAGCCCTGTCCCGGATGGATGGATATTGTTATGGTGCACACGTGTAGCTCAGTGAGTTTGATTTTCTCACATTGAGTCAACCAATGCGTAAACTGAAGGCACTAAAGGTCTATAGGCTCACACTAATTTCCACGTCCCTCCACAGCAGTGTCCACTGATGGCACGCTATATATATAATACTGAAATATTGAAAATCAGAAGTCCTGGTACTCCTGGCTGCGCTCCACCGACCTGTCTGCGCGTACGTGACGCATGGGAGGGAGGGAGGGGGGGGGGAGACTACTTAAAGGCGGATTAACGCTGGCAAGACATTAAATCCAACCTCCCTCCATCCAGACGCAGCGCGCAGCCCATCAACCTGATCTGAAGATCGAAAATAGGAGGGCTTATAGTAATCAGCCCTTCAGACTCCCATGACAAGGAAAAGTGTGGCGACGTCGTGGGAGCGCTCAGCACACACAGCAGGACGCACACTGGCGCTGCGCGCTCAGAACATAACCAACCAGATAGCGCGCAGAGAGACGGAGAGCGGCGGGGACGGCAGCAGCATCCCGTAACGGATGCCTTTTTTCAGCTAGAAAAAAAAATAAAATCGGACGCTCTGGACGCTGAAGACATCGAGAGTCAGAGAGAGAGACAGGACGGGAAATAACGCGGTTTTTTTTGGAGGGATTTGAAGAGAGTGCCGTTGTGCTCTAGTCTTCTCCGGATGCTCAGAAATGGGGGAATGGACTATACTAGAGAGGCTCCTGGAGGCTGCTGTCCAGCAGCACTCTACTATGATAGGAAGGTAAGATTATCAACGAGAAACCAAGAACCAACGAAGAAACACAGCAGCCTCCAGGATCGTCTTTAGCATGGTTCCCAGTCCCCCGTTTCTGTCTTGTGCCTCAAGGATCTCCTGTAGCATGGTGCCCAGTCCTTCGTGTCTGTGTTGTGGATTTTTTGCTGTCTCGTGCCACAGATTTCCTCTTTTCCTCCTTCTAAACGGGACAGCTGAGTAAAATCGGTCGACAGCTGTCTTTTCACATCGGACGGTGTCGCAAACAGCCGACACTCAAAACAACAACAACAACAACAACAACAAAAATCATATGTCATTTCATATATTCATTGATCCGCTTATCTCTTTGATGTTTGTTGGTGAGTTTGGTGGGTGATTGTGCACCCACGGGTGCGAAAAAGAGAACGAGAGAGAGAGAGAGCGTCTGCGTTATTAACGAAAGCTCACACAAGTGCAATCCAATCTAATTGCTTACATTCACTTCATCCCAGCCATTCAATCAGAAAACTACACGGATACACCAGACACAGTCAAAGAAAACAAGTAAAAAACACACACATAAACCTGAAGAGCGTCCTGTTTCAGCACTGGACAGCTCCCTAAATCCAACACACCCGAATTGGACTGTGAGCGCTTCAGCCGCCGATGCTGCGCCCAATTGAGCCACATTTGTATCAGTGAACATATATATTAACATACATATCTACACACTTATTTTTCACATTGTTTGTTTGTTTGCTTGCTTTTTAGGATCCTACTAACAGTGGTGGTCATCTTCCGGATTCTAATCGTAGCAATAGTTGGAGAGACTGTCTATGATGACGAGCAGACCATGTTTGTTTGTAACACCTTACAGCCGGGCTGCAACCAGGCATGCTACGACAAGGCATTTCCCATTTCACACATTCGATATTGGGTTTTTCAAATCATCATGGTGTGCACTCCGAGCCTTTGTTTTATCACGTACTCGGTGCATCAGTCGGCGAAGCAGAAGGAGCGGCGGTACTCGACGGTCTATCTGACGCTAGATAAGGATCAAGATTCGCTGAAGCGAGACGAGAGCAAAAAGATAAAGAACACCATTGTCAATGGAGTACTTCAGAACACGGAGAACTCCACCAAAGAAGCCGAACCGGACTGTTTGGAAGTCAAAGAGATCCCTAATTCGGCCATGAGAACTACAAAGTCCAAAATGAGGCGACAGGAGGGCATCTCCAGGTTTTACATCATCCAGGTGGTGTTCAGAAACGCCCTGGAGATAGGCTTTTTGGTGGGTCAGTACTTCTTGTATGGATTCAACGTCCCGTCGGTGTACGAATGTGATCGCTACCCCTGCATCAAAGATGTCGAGTGCTACGTCTCCAGACCCACGGAGAAGACCGTGTTCCTGGTCTTCATGTTCGCGGTCAGTGGGTTTTGCGTGGTGTTGAACCTGGCTGAACTCAACCATTTGGGCTGGAGGAAAATCAAAACGGCCGTGCGCGGCGTGCAGGCTCGGCGGAAGTCCATTTATGAGATCAGAAACAAGGACTTGCCGAGGATGAGTGTGCCTAATTTCGGCCGCACTCAGTCCAGTGACTCTGCGTATGTGTAACACATGGGAAGGAAGGTGGGAAAAATGTATAAAAAAACCAAAACATGATGGACATGATGGACAACTCCGCACGCCTAATTGGTGTCATGACTTTAAGAGTGGGCAGATTTCTTTGATTTGTTGGTCTTTTGAGGACTCCATGGCAAGCGTGCATTACACGTTTGTTTACTTATTTATTATTGCACTGATGCAACTTTTTAGTAACGTTTATACTCGGTAAGATGCTAAATGGAGACCATGATGACGTGTTCACATATTTACTCTTTGTGGGCTTGTTCTGCTGTACTTGAAGAGAGTAAATGCAAAAATTGCACTAAGAGGTGAACACCTGGAGGGCATGACCTTATCCAAAAAAAAAAAAAAATGTGCTACTGACCTGACGGTGTTTTTAAGACATTTTTTCTTTCCACCTGTTTTTGGCATTAACCTAATTAAATGGCACCATAGGCTACACAGTGGTTTAAGGACAGATCTATCATCCAGATTTATATATGCATAAATATATATAAATCCTTTCTGACTATAGTTCGACCTAGTTGAAATACGTCAGCGTAATTCATGTTTTTATGTTGCCTGTGTTGCACCACTGACCTTAACATATGTAACCATTCCATCGCTTTATAGCTGACTTGCAAAACAATATCTGGTGAATTTGCTGCAAACGCTAACGTCTGTGACTTCCTTAATTTATGACACACCAAAGCGCCCACTGCTTTTATTTGTGAAGTGTTTCTCTTGCTTTTGTGTAATCAAGTGCCATACTTGTATATAAACATGATATATATGTATACATATAAATATATAAATATATAATAATCATCATGAAAGCTGATTCCCTGCTTGGATTATGCTAAATGCCGCCCAATTTTTTTATTTGCTTTAAATGTATTTGTTGTGATTTAAATGAAGAAGAAAAAAAAAGAACATATACAGTTTTCTCTGTTTTATTTTGCAAATGACTTGGAAAAAGAAAATTAAGTGCTAGTCTTTTTTATATATATAAGAAGTAAATGTTTCTCCCTAATCACAGCTGATCAAAACTGAAAAATAGCACAAAATTGACATTTTTATCAAAGAATGGGCAAAAGAAATCTGCTCTGGTGCTACAGTTTTTCATAGTGGTTTAAATGTAACCGATACAAACCAGAAAAAAGGAAACATCATTTTTTTTTTCTGTGGAAAATAAAAGTGGGATTCATGTACACCAGCAATGTGTGCGGTGCAGTACTTTGTGTCTGCCACTCTGGCTTGTGTTGACCTATCACACAGATATAGCCAACTGTATCAGTGGAAGTTTTGGCTTGGTGCAGTGAAGATGTTAGCCACACCCACTCGCTCTAAAAAAAAAAAAACCTCCCCCACTGCAGGACACACCTTGTACAGGATCTCATCACTCTGCAATGTGTTGCAATAACGACACTGCTTCCATAAGACACTTCAATAATTATGCTCCTGACGGAGTGGGCTGAGGGAATATTTAGTCCACACGCATCAAATCCCAAACTGCCCTTATAGTGCGCCATACATTCACAGCGCCTCACTACGAACTTAGTTTGTGACTTTCATTGTACTCTGCAGGAATGACAAAAAGCTGATTATGATTCATATTACTGGGGGAGCTGCCCTTTCTGCAGCTCTGCTCAGCTCTTTGCCTCATTTAAGAAAGAATGTACAAAAGCAGCCTGAAGAGAAGGGAAGGTCATGTGCTCCTTGTGAAGGTCAGAAAGACAACAAAAGATGGGGGGGAGGAGGAGGTGGAAGAGAAAGTGCTCAAGAATATACCCACCCAGAGGAGGAAGAGTGTGAACGAAATAAAGACACAGCGAGATAAAATGAGCTGTATGCAGCTGATCGGTGCAGGTGATCTGGGAAGGGCTGGTCTCCTCATGGTTCCCCTGCCAGGATGACTCTGCAAAAGCCGGGAGAAATCGAAGAGCAGCGGCACCGACGCATCCATCTCCAACTCAGCAGGGACCCGTGATTTCTCACTAAGTCATGAATCTGAAAAAAGAAAAGCTGAAGAAAGAAGAATCGTTTGTCAACTTCGCTGATGCAATGCGGTGCACAACTGTGTGCATCTTTGTCTCCCTCGCTCCCTTTTCTCTCCTGCTCAGCCGTCTAATTGTAAGGCATTCAGTTACTCCTTGAGTGTCCTACTGCAAAACCTCAGAAACACTCCGGTTAAAGCTATTTAACAGCATCACAGAATTAAAGGAAAATTATAAACCAACCTTTACAAATAATACAGAATAGCATTTAACGTGTAAATGCAGTAGTCACATTGTCTGATGCTCTTAGTAGATTCATTTTCCTGCAACATTCAACCTGCTTTCAAACGCCAGCAAAATGGCACAATTATTGGGGTATGTTCCAATGCAATTATGCATGCTGTTATGCATTTACACCATGTGAGCGTTGCAGGACTCAGCAGAGATTCCATGCACTGTACTTGTGTGTCTGCATTTCTTTCGCAGTCATAACAGCCAGGTTACAGGCCACTTAGAGGCTGGCAGGCTATAAGTAAAATGTAGGCGTCGACAAAAGACAATGCAGACGCAGTGTAAATGGAGATCAAGAAATCTCAAGGCCTTTATCTACTGGCCTTATCCCATTCTGACAGCTGCAGATGAACACATCAAGGCTACGAGTGAGCTATTTTCAGACTAAGGCATGTGATGGCAGGTGCTCATGGTGAAGGCAGAGACGGTTAGAGACGTCTATCCTCCCTTAATACGAGTTATCGACGAAGAGACACCCTAGTATTGAAGGAGAGGTCTTCTCCTTGGGTGTATGTATTAGGAGTTGAAGGCCCTTTGGTCACAAGCGTGAGCTATGTGGGCCACCTCTATTCCCAGAAACTCTATTCACCTTCATTCAGGATTAAAAAAAGATTATTAAGATTAAGAAGATTATTAAAGAGCATATGCGGCACACACACACACACACAAAAAAAGATTATTTCATTTTGAATTACATTTTTCACATATATACTCATATAAATTCACATAATTAAACACAAGGTGAATACATGTAAAAACATAAAGCTGTTCTAGAGTTAAAATCCAACCATACATGAGTTAATTTCTCTGTTTATAGCTGCAGTATGAAGAGTTGAACTCATATATTCTGAGAAACATTGATCATGAGCTGAAATCTGACTGGTGCAGGTGGAAAATTCAAATTGTGTGGTTTCTATACATTTTAATGAAACATTCAGACTCAAATAAATTGTCCAAATGCACGTGATGTACATGGAGTTTCATTGTTACAGCACAGAACTGTAAAATGTCCGTGCTGTAGCGGAGGATAATGAAATCGGTATTTTATAAAAGCCCTTTGGTTGCAATCATCTCTGTGTCCTAACTTGTGGATTAAACTATCCCTCTCTTAAAAACACAGGGTTGAAATGAGACCAGTCAAAAATGATGATCACGTGGTATTGCGCCTGTGTTTATTAGTACAAGATGTTCTGTACTTTTACAATAGACAATTTTGATTTTGAATTAAACATTATTGATCTTAATAAGATCTACAGTAATGACATCGTATATTCAGCTATGTAAAAATACTTGTTTTAAGTGAGTGTTTAAAACAGTCAGGGGAGACTGGATGAGTAGTTTTGGGTTTGAAAAAAGAAAAATGACTACTGACATAAGTTGTTAAATGAGGACAGTTGATTCCAACTGTCTCTGTATTTATATGTTATTTGTCTTTTGACACAATTATCTCTTACCCCTTTTATTCTGAAGTTATATCTAATTCAAACGGCCCAACTAAATGTAACAATGGGAATGTTATTTTAAAGAGGGAAAATACCCGCACCCGAATGCTTTTCTTGCAGCAGCCCCTGCTCGGTGTCGCCTCGCAACGAATGTGGCAGATTAAACCAGAACTTTCACCTGAGAGTGAATCCTGCAATCCCTCCGCTCCGAAACAAGCATGTCCTCCCAATTCCCCCTCTTTTACCAATCTGAAAAGAGAAGGCTGGCTCCGGGGGAGCGCTGCTTTAATTCTGCCTTTTGTGCAGATTACTGCATGAAAGGGGGGGGAACAGAAGAAAAACAGCGAATGTCGGTCTTTTTGATCCACTCAGCCAGAAGCAATGAAATTAGCCTGGTTACTGCAGCACACATGCACCGCATGGCATGGCATAGGCAGATACGGCAGACATGGCAGACGCTGAAACAAAACATGCTCGATGTTTGCATCCATGTGGGGGAGGAAGCCATAACGCATTTCCTCTGTGTGACCAAGTTTCTAACTTTCTGTCTGCCAGGGGAGCAAAAGCCTCCGCCGCATTCTGGCTGCAAAGTCTCCCGGTGGTTCCTCTGCCCCCTCACCACTGCAGATGCAGAACGCCAAACTAGCACTTTGTCATCTGTGCTTTGGGTGTTTTTGTTTTTCTAAAACTTCTCTATTTTAATGAAATCTTCACAGTACAAGGACAAAAGGACAGAGAACATTTGACAGAGTCTGTACAGAGGGATTTGGGCGGCGGGTTTGGTTGGTGGTTGGGGCCGTATTGGCTCACAGGAAAGGATTTGGTTGAAAATAAGCACTGGTACTGACAAAATATACCTGACAGACTTGACGGCAGATTAATTTCTCATCCATTTTTTTAATGTGACCCCAGGATTAAGAACATTAGGGGATTATACACAGATTTGTCAACCAGAGGTTCGCAGTGGGACAGCCAGCACCTGGGTGAGGACACAAAGCACCCAAACCCAAAGAACAGATACAGTCATCCTCTTTTTAGCCAGGTAGGTCAGGTTAGGCTAGAGTTATTCAGGGTGAAGTTAGAACTTCGAGAAAGATTACTTTCCCTATTTGCATTTAACAGATTATTTTCTAACATTCAGCATTTTTCTGTTATGATTCTTTAGCATCCAGAAGCCACAACAACCTTCTGAACAAGAGAACATTGTGCCACAGTGCACCAACTTTCTCTGGTAAAGTAGTTTGTCATTAATGCAAAGCAGACAGGGGCCAGGCCACACTGCAGCAACAACAAAACCTTAAACAATTTCCTGCTTGTGACATCTTTAATTTCCCTCCAGAGGAGACGGTTCATTCTGACACCTTGTTCTAACTTTCTATGCCAACTCGCCTCCTCTGTGTTCCCTAATAGCTTGTACTACACGCAGCACCGTCGACCCTGATAAATGTTTAGGTTCTGCACCATTACACAGCCAATAAAAATCAGTGGCTGGCAAGTCTTAATCGGACACGGGCCATTCACCGGCCAATTGGACTTGTACTGATATAGGAGGTACAGAACAGCAGCATGCTCGGGAAGATGGAGGAGACACCGAGGCAAAAGTAGAGAGATATATTAATTTACAGCCCACATTGGAATGCAGAGACACACACAGTGGAGACTGTGAGTCGCTGCTGTGTTTCACAGAGGGATGGGAGATAATATTTATCTTGTGAGATTTGCGGCTGCAGAAATTAAAGGACCACCTTTCAACTCGTCTGCTTTTCAGCCGGATGTGCGAGGAAGCTGCTGCTATTTCAAAGAAAATGGTGACCAGTAATGTAATGCAAACAGAGAGAAGGAGAAACATAAAAATATTGTTACTTTGATGGTGAATTCAGCTGTTTCTATATCCCAGGGGAAGTGTAAGATTACACAGCGTGGGTTGGACTCACTGACTCCACGGCTGCTGCTCGGTTTGTTCATCGTACTCTACTTCACTGTGGTTTACCTTTGGACTCTGTATGAACCAGCCACATGGCTGTCTGCTTTTACCCCCCCAGTTGATTTTCTGCAAGTATTTCTATTTCTTATTCCCCTCCTTATTTCCTTGACCTCCTGTTGAAGAATATACCTCCATCAAAACATCTCTTTGCATTTTCCCTCTCTTCCTGCTGAGTGTTTCTGTTGCCTCCCTTCCTACCTCTTCGACTCCCTCGCCCATCCCCCCACTCCCATTCTGATGTGATGCCACTTCGCCGTGAATTACGTAGCTGCCGTTTCACTGAGCATTGAATAAAAAGGTATGAGATCACACTTTACATTGCAGCGCTCTGTAATGTATCGATTCACCACTTTGTTTTAGAAAACACCAAACCAAAGATTACGTATCAAATAGGTGGGGGATTCAAGATCATTCTGTCTGCAGGTTTGCTGTTATGGTGTTAATATTTCAATAAGATTGTCTATTGAATATTGGCATTAGAATAAAGTTACAGGTCTGCCCATGAAGGATACATCTGAAATAGCATTGTACCATTTTCCTAAAGAGTTCCATCCATCTTGAGACACAATAAAAAAATAAAAAAACAGATTCTTCATGTTCTCTTCTCTACTCTTCTGTGCTTTGGTCAAGAAACAACAAAATGGCACATTACAATGAATATTTGTTGAGTGGAAGAAGGACACATCCCATCCTGGGTCTTTATTTTTTTTTCCTGATTTACATACTTTAATATTTACACGGGAAATATTCTGCTGTTACTACTGTTGTGCACACTTTTAATAAAGACACTGATAATTGGTCGCCACACTGTGTGATGGGAGGAACTCAACTGGGTGGTTGTCAAACAGCATAAGGATAACGTCATAGGCAGTGGCGGCGCCAGGGAGGGGCTTGGTTGGGCTATAGCCCCATCAAGAATTGTGTCAGCCCTACCGTTAGCCCTACCATAAAACCACCAAGAAAAAAACAACAACAAAATAACCAAGAAAAGTGCGGAGTTCAACAGCACCACCACGTCACGTCGTAACGGCATTCAGGCAGCTGCGATGACAACTGTCACTGATCTGGGTTCATTAACAGACTGTACTGTCCGTACGTAAACGTCACTCATGTGAGCCCGCTTTTAGTGTATGCTCGACACAGAGACAGCAGGCTACTAGTTTGCAAGCTACCTGGCTCTAGCAGATCGCGTTAGCGGCTTATAGTCACTCACGTTAAGTTAACGTTAGTAAGCTGGTCAAAATTGCAGTATTTTCTGCAATAGAAAATAATCTTTAAAAGAAAAAGCCTTGATCATATTGTTAAAAAAAGGTCATGCTATAGCATGTCGAAAATTCACGAAAAAGTCAGTCAGAATATATTCATAAAAAAATATTTAAAATTGTTAAAGAGTCATAAAAATTGCTCATATCGCTTGATGCACCAAGTCTCAGTGTAGTGAGTCCAAAACAGCCATAAAAAGCCATGATCAATTTTTTCAGGAAAAAAAAAAGTCATACTATAGCATGTCGAAAAAAAAGTGAAAAATCGACAAAATTCATAAAATGTTGTAAAAATGATGTAAAAGTCCTAACATATGCTTCTATATCGCGTGTCAATCAAAATCTGAGTGTAGTGAGTGCAAAATAGTTATAAAAAGGCTTAGTCATATTCTCACCCCCCAAAAAAAAGTCATACTATAGCACGTCGAAAATTCACGAAAAAGTCAGTCAGGATATATTCATAAAAAAATATTTAAAATTGTTAAAAAGGCATAAAAATCGCTCATCTCGCTTGACGCGCCTAGTCTCAGTGTAGTGAGTCCAAAACAGCCATAAAAAGCCATGGTCAACTTTTTCAGGAAAAAAAAAAGTCATACTATAGCATGTCGAAAAAAAAGTGAAAAATCGACAAAATTCATAAAATGTTGTAAAAATGATGTAAAAGTCCTAACATATGCTTCTATATCGCGTGTCAATCAAAATCTGAGTGTAGTGAGTGCAAAATAGTTATAAAAAGGCTTATTCATGGCAGGCAGGCAGGTGGTTGAGTGGTTAGAGTGCATGCCATTTACCCATGTCTGCATATATGCAGCAGCCTCAGGTTCGAATCCCGGCTGGAGATCCTTTGATACATGTCACATCTCCCTCTCTCTCCCATGCTTCCTCTCTATCCACCGTGTGATGGCCCTCTGCTGTCCTAGGGCCTGCTTTGTTTCTTCCTGTTGTCTGCAGGTATCTGAGTGAGGCGGGGCTTGAAATCAAGAGCACCTGGCCAGTCTCCTGAAGGTCTTAAAGGCAGGCCGTCTCAGTCTCTCTCGCTCTCTCTCACACCAGAAGGACCTGGCTTCCTCCGGCACCGTTGTGTTGTTTTGGCTTCGGCTTGATGATTCTAATTTGTGCACTTTACTTTAATAAATATTGTTATTCCTTACATTTATCCACGTCTCACCATCTTTTGTCATGGCTTCACGAGCCAGTCATGACAACCGCTAAATACAAAGGTGTCTATGCAAGAAAATAATCTTTAAAAAAAAAAGCCTTGATCATATTGTTAAAAAAAGGTCATGCTATAGCATGTCGCAAATTCACGAAAAAGTCAGTCAGAATATATTCATAAAAAAATATTTAAAATTGTTAAAGAGTCATAAAAATTGCTCATATCGCTTGATGCACCAAGTCTCAGTGTAGTGAGTCCAAAACAGCCATAAAAAGCCATGATCAATTTTTTCAGGAAAAAAAAAAGTCATACTATAGCATGTCGAAAAAAAAGTGAAAAATCGACAAAATTCATAAAATGTTGTAAAAATGATGTAAAAGTCCTAACATATGCTTCTATATCGCGTGTCAATCAAAATCTGAGTGTAGTGAGTCCAAAACAGTCATAAAAAGGCTTATTCATGGCAGGCAGGCAGGTGGTTGAGTGGTTAGAGTGCATGCCATTTACCCATGTCTGCATATATGCAGCAGCCTCAGGTTCGAATCCCGGCTGGAGATCCTTTGATACATGTCACATCTCCCTCTCTCTCCCATGCTTCCTCTCTATCCACCGTGTGATGGCCCTCTGCTGTCCTAGGGCCTGCTTTGTTTCTTCCTGTTGTCTGCAGGTATCTGAGTGGGGCGGGGCTTGAAATCAGGAGCACCTGGCCAGTCTCCTGAAGGTCTTAAAGGCAGGCCGTCTCAGTCTCTCTCGCTCTCTCTCACACCAGAAGGACCTGGCTTCCTCCGGCACCGTTGTGTTGTTTTGGCTTCGGCTTGATGATTCTAATTTGTGCACTTTACTTTAATAAATATTGTTATTCCTTACATTTATCCACGTCTCACCATCTTTTGTCATGGCTTCACGAGCCAGTCATGACAACCGCTAAATACAAAGGTGTCTATGCAAGAAAATAATCTTTAAAAAAAAAAGCCTTGATCATATTGTTAAAAAAAGGTCATGCTATAGCATGTCAGAAAAAAAGTGAAAAATCGACAAAATTCATAAAATGTTGTAAAAATGATGTAAAAGTCCTAACATATGCTTCTATATCGCGTGTCAATCAAAATCTGAGTGTAGTGAGTGCAAAATAGTTATAAAAAGGCTTAGTCATATTCCCCCCCCCCCAAAAAAAGTCATACTATAGCACGTCGAAAATTCACGAAAAAGTCAGTCAGGATATATTCATAAAAAAATATTTAAAATTGTTAAAAAGGCATAAAAATCGCTCATCTCGCTTGACGCGCCTAGTCTCAGTGTAGTGAGTCCAAAACAGCCATAAAAAGCCATGATCAATTTTTTCAGGAAAAAAAAAAGTCATACTATAGCATGTCGAAAAAAAAGTGAAAAATCGACAAAATTCATAAAATGTTGTAAAAATGATGTAAAAGTCCTAACATATGCTTCTATATCGCGTGTCAATCAAAATCTGAGTGTAGTGAGTCCAAAACAGTCATAAAAAGGCTTATTCATGGCAGGCAGGCAGGTGGTTGAGTGGTTAGAGTACATGCCATTTACCCATGTCTGCATATATGCAGCAGCCTCAGGTTCGAATCCCGGCTGGAGATCCTTTGATACATGTCACATCCCCCTCTCTCTCTCATGTTTCCTCTCTATCCACCGCTAAATACAAAGGTGTCTATGCAAGAAAATAATCTCTAAAAAAAAAAGCCTTGATCATATTGTTAAAAAAAGGTCATGCTATAGCACGTCGAAAATTCACGAAAAAGTCAGTCAGAATATATTCATAAAAAAATATTTAAAATTGTTAAAGAGTCATAAAAATTGCTCATATCGCTTGATGCACCAAGTCCCAGTGTAGTGAGTCCAAAACAGCCATAAAAAGCCATGATCAATTTTTTCAGGAAAAAAAAAGTCATACTATAGCATGTCGAAAAAAAAGTGAAAAATCGACAAAATTCATAAAATGTTGTAAAAATGATGTAAAAGTCCTAACATATGCTTCTATATCGCGTGTCAATCAAAATCTGAGTGTAGTGAGTGCAAAATTGTTATAAAAAGGCTTAGTCATATTCCCCCCCCCCCCCCCCAAAAAAAGTAATACTATAGCACGTCGAAAATTCACGAAAAAGTCAGTCAGAATATATTCATAAAAAAATATTTAAAATTGTTAAAAAGGCATAAAAATCGCTCATCTCGCTTGACGCGCCTAGTCTCAGTGTAGTGAGTCCAAAACAGCCATAAAAAGCCATGATCAATTTTTTCAGGAAAAAAAAAAGTCATACTATAGCATGTCGAAAAAAAAGTGAAAAATCGACAAAATTCATAAAATGTTGTAAAAATGATGTAAAAGTCCTAACATATGCTTCTATATCGCGTGTCAATCAAAATCTGAGTGTAGTGAGTCCAAAACAGTCATAAAAAGGCTTAGTCATATTCCCCCCCCCAAAAAAAAGTCATACTATAGCACGTCGAAAATTCACGAAAAAGTCAGTCAGGATATATTCATAAAAAAATATTTAAAATTGTTAAAAAGGCATAAAAATCGCTCATCTCGCTTGATGCGCCTAGTCTCAGTGTAGTGAGTCCAAAACAGCCATAAAAAGCCATGATCATTTTTTCAGGAAAAAAAAAAGTCATACTATAGCATGTCGAAAAAAAAGTGAAAAATCGACAAAATTCATAAAATGTTGTAAAAATGATGTAAAAGTCCTAACATATGCTTCTATATCGCGTGTCAATCAAAATCTGAGTGTAGTGAGTGCAAAATAGTTATAAAAAGGCTTAGTCATATTCCCCCCCCCCCCCCCCCCAAAAAAAGTAATACTATAGCACGTCGAAAATTCACGAAAAAGTGAGTCAGGATATATTCATAAAAAAATATTTAAAATTGTTAAAAAGGCATAAAAATCGCTCATCTCGCTTGACGCGCCTAGTCTCAGTGTAGTGAGTACAAAACAGCCATAAAAAGCCATGGTCAACTTTTTCAGGGGAAAAAAAAGTCATACTATAGCATTTCGAAAAAAAAGTGAAAAATCAACAAAATTCATAAAATGTTGTAAAAATGATGTAAAAGTCCTAACATATGCTTCTATATCGCGTGTCAATCAAAATCTGAGTGTAGTGAGTCCAAAACAGTCATAAAAAGGCTTATTCATGGCAGGCAGGCAGGTGGTTGAGTGGTTAGAGTGCATGCCATTTACCCATGTCTGCATATATGCAGCAGCCTCAGGTTCGAATCCCGGCTGGAGATCCTTTGATACATGTCACATCTCCCTCTCTCTCCCATGCTTCCTCTCTATCCACCGTGTGATGGCCCTCTGCTGTCCTAGGGCCTGCTTTGTTTCTTCCTGTTGTCTGCAGGTATCTGAGTGAGGCGGGGCTTGAAATCAAGAGCACCTGGCCAGTCTCCTGAAGGTCTTAAAGGCAGGCCGTCTCAGTCTCTCTCGCTCTCTCTCACACCAGAAGGACCTGGCTTCCTCCGGCACCGTTGTGTTGTTTTGGCTTCGGCTTGATGATTCTAATTTGTGCACTTTACTTTAATAAATATTGTTATTCCTTACATTTATCCACGTCTCACCATCTTTTGTCATGGCTTCACGAGCCAGTCATGACAACCGCTAAATACAAAGGTGTCTATGCAAGAAAATAATCTTTAAAAAAAAAAGCCTTGATCATATTGTTAAAAAAAGGTCATGCTATAGCACGTCGAAAATTCACGAAAAAGTCAGTCAGGATATATTCATAAAAAATTATTTAAAATGGTTAAAAAGGCATAAAAATCGATCATCTCGCTTGACGCGCCTAGTCTCAGTGTAGTGAGTCCAAAACAGCCATAAAAAGCCATGGTCAACTTTCTCAGGGAAAAAAAAAGTCATACTATAGCATGTCGGAAAAAAAGTGAAAAATCGACAAAATTCATAAAATGTTGTAAAAAGGATGTAAAAGTCCTAACATATGCTTCTATATCGCGTGTCAATCAAAATCTGAGTGTAGTGAGTCCAAAACAGTCATAAAAAGGCTTATTCATGGCAGGCAGGCAGGTGGTTGAGTGGTTAGAGTACATGCCATTTACCCATGTCTGCATATATGCAGCAGCCTCAGGTTCGAATCCCAGCTGGAGATCCTTTGATACATGTCACATCCCCCTCTCTCTCTCATGTTTCCTCTCTATCCACCGCTAAATACAAAGGTGTCTATGCAAGAAAATAATCTCTAAAAAAAAAAGCATTGATCATATTGTTAAAAAAAGGTCATGCTATAGCACTTCGAAAATTCACGAAAAAGTCAGTCAGAATATATTCATAAAAAAATATTTAAAATTGTTAAAGAGTCATAAAAATTGCTCATATCGCTTGATGCACCAAGTCCCAGTGTAGTGAGTCCAAAACAGCCATAAAAAGCCATGATCAATTTTTTCAGGAAAAAAAAAGTCATACTATAGCATGTCGAAAAAAAAGTGAAAAATCGACAAAATTCATAAAATGTTGTAAAAATGATGTAAAAGTCCTAACATATGCTTCTATATCGCGTGTCAATCAAAATCTGAGTGTAGTGAGTGCAAAATTGTTATAAAAAGGCTTAGTCATATTCCCCCCCCCCCCCCCCCCCAAAAAAAAGTAATACTATAGCACGTCGAAAATTCACGAAAAAGTCAGTCAGGATATATTCATAAAAAAATATTTAAAATTGTTAAAAAGGCATAAAAATCGCTCATCTCGCTTGACGCGCCTAGTCTCAGTGTAGTGAGTCCAAAACAGCCATAAAAAGCCATGGTCAACTTTTTCAGGGGAAAAAAAAGTCATACTATAGCATGTCGGAAAAAAAGTGAAAAATCGACAAAATTCATAAAATGTTGTAAAAAGGATGTAAAAGTCCTAACATATGCTTCTATATCGCGTGTCAATCAAAATCTGAGTGTAGTGAGTCCAAAACAGTCATAAAAAGGCTTATTCATGGCAGGCAGGCAGGTGGTTGAGTGGTTAGAGTGCATGCCATTTACCCATGTCTGCATATATGCAGCAGCCTCAGGTTCGAATCCCGGCTGGAGATCCTTTGATACATGTCACATCCCCCTCTCTCTCCCATGTTTCCTCTCTATCCACCGCTAAATACAAAGGTGTCTATGCAAGAAAATAATCTTTAAAAAAAAAGCCTTGATCATATCGTTAAAAAAAGGTCATGCTATATATGCTATAGCATGTCGAAAATTCACGAAAAAGTCAGTCAGAATATATTCTTAAAAAAATATTTAAAATTGACAAGGAGATATCTCATCTTGAGAAAATGGCCCGGTAATTTTCACGTTTTTATCATCGTCCTAACTACATAATTGCGATTACGATTTAAAATCGATTAATCGAACAGGCCTATGATACAGTAGTTAGCGATTCGATTCAAGGACAATGTTTTTCTTTTTTTGAACGATTCGATTCAGTAACTTGTAACCAAAATTCTATATCCATGAAATAAACAAGCAATAATGCGAGTGAGACTATCTGTATTCTTCTGAAAGGTGAAAAAATAACATATTTATTCTATAAAAAAGTAGTCCTGCATAATATTTTATGCTGGATACGAAAATGTAATTAAACATTGCTCAGTTATTTTGAACATTTTCAGTAGATTACATGCTGGCAGGGGAGAGAGTGTCTTAAACGTATTAAAACATTAATCATAAGTAAGAATCACGATTCATCCGATTAAATGCATTTATTTCGATTTATTGTTGAAGCCAAAACGATTCATTCTATTTATTTATTTTAGCAGATCGATTTAGTTGAATCTATAGGACTGACAATCGATTCATCGATTAATCGAATGAATCGTTACACCTCTATTTCCCCGATATTCTTTTGCATACCATCCTCAGTCACATGGAGCCAAAGAACGGTTTCATGGAACTTTGACGAGCATGATTCGAACATTTGTAGCTGCTCACCCTTGGGAGTGGGATGAGTCTTTTCCATTTCTGTTGTTTGCTATTCGGGATGCTCCCATGGAGTCATTAGGCTTCTGCCCGTTTGAGCTGGTTTTTGGTCATGAAGTCAGATTCCCACTACACTTATTCAAGGAGCAGGTCGTGGACCCAAAGAAGCCCGGTGATGTGTTACGGTATGTTTTGTCCTTAAGGGCCGCGTTGCAGTCAGCTGGGGAATCCGCTAGAAAGCATTTGAGTGCTTACAAGGGTTCGCATGAAGGCGAGGTACGATCGGAAAGCCGTCACTAGAACTTTTGACCCAGAAGATGTAGTTCTACTTTTGAACTTTGGTCCTAGAGGGAAGCTGGGACCTGGTTTCTCAGGTCCATACCAGGTACTGAAGAGAGTTGGGGAAGTAAACTACATTATCAGTACCCAAGATAGGAGGTCAAAGTTTCCGCTGTGTCATGTGAATGTGTTAAAGGCTTAGGAGGGTCCGGTGACTACAGTTGATTGTGCTGTGTCTGCTGCGATTGATGCTGGTCAGGGTGAAGAGAGTGAAGATTTTGTGTTGGGTTCACCTGAAGTCGCCAGTGTTAGGTTGTATAATAATGAAGCTTGTGCTGGCTTGGCAGAGCAGTTGTCCCATTTAACTGAGGCAAGGAGTCAGGATATTCTCAAGTTGTTTGACTCCTTTCTGGCTTCACTTCAAGATGTACCGGGGAGGACTGAAATGGCGGTGCATGATGTGGATGTTGGTGGGGCGACTCCCATCAAACATCACCTATTCTGATTTCCTCCTCCTCAGAAGAGAAGTTCTCCTGTGGCTTTGGCAGTGCAGGAAGGGAGGTCAGACAGTTTCTGTGTACAGAAAAAATGCGTCTTGTATAGTTCCTCAATACATCACTTACCTAACACTCACCCAAACAGAACACTTCAGTTAATAATCTGTGGACTTTTCATTATCAGACAAACACATCTCACTCTCGAACTCAGAATCAACATACAGCAATATAACTACAAATGCATCCCATATTATACCCCTTATTGCTTTTACTACCTGTGAACTTTTGAGATGACTGACAGGCTCAGAAGTTTAAAGATATGAGCATCCTACGCCTGTTTGCCGTAAAACTTTATATTGAAATATTTGATCTTTGTGCATCTTGCCGATATGTTGCAGATGGTAGCACTAACGCAAAATTGACTAAACACACCCACGCACACAATCATAAGCCTCTAAGCACGCATGCTGAGTTGCTCCCTTCTCAGTGTTCCAAATGAAAACAGGGCTGCTGTTAAAACGTATGCTGGGGCGTTAATTAGTCTGAGAAATCTTGTCTTAGACCCTCCTTCCAAGCCAACCAGTTACACACACACACACACACACACACACACCTCCCCCACCCCCCACAAAACAAGCTATGTGCACCCACCAGCAGGCGTCTTAGCTGTAAGTCAATTGATATGGATATATGAAATTCCCGTTGATCAAAAGAGATCAACTGTAATCTGAGTGTCATTCATTTCTCCGTCGAAGCTGGTGTAAATCTGTGAGTTGGACGAGATCATAGCAGCCGGGCTCTGGCGGGCAGCAAGTGTTGATTGTGCTACGGATTCTCTGCTTTCTTGTGCCAGCTTGTTTTTTTTTCAGCCAAAGGTAACATCGCCACGATTTCAGATCATTATTAACGCTCTGTATTTTGGCGCTGCAATAACAAAACAGTTTGGATGAGAGTCAAGCAGTAAAAGACAGCATGCACATTATACAATAAAATCACAGCCACCGTTAACAGGGATCAATAAATGACACTTTTACGTAATCAATGTCTGGTAATGGTGCCTGCTTGTAATTACTTTATGTACTGTAGTTTAGTCCATAATAATACCAAACAATTCATTTGTTCATTATATTTTGCATATGGAGTAAAAAAAATCCTTCTGTAATGTAGGGGCGTCGATAAGGTATAAAGTAAAACAATTGAAATATTGAAGTAAATATAGTCCGTCAAGATTGTGCGTAAGTGCAATAGTTGAGTAAATGCACTTAGGTACATTCCATCACTGAAGAAGCAAGACAGAAATCATTACAGGGCTGGTAGGACCAATGCGGGTCTGCACGAGGCTACCGAGGGCAGAGGACGATACTGTAGCTCCAGGGTTGCTGATGCAGTGGAATCCTTAAAGAAATGGCTTAATGGTATTCTGAGATCAATAAGCCAGCAGCAAACAGATGGGCTCTACCTGCTGAAGGTCCGTTTCTCCTGACTTCAGCTGATTTATCTTCTCACACTGCAAAAAGTGTCCGTCCGCACAAGTCATTTAGGCTTGAAACCTAATTTTATGCCAGTGAGGTGAGATAATTCAATGACGGCAGTGGTTGTGATTGAGAACACCGTTATCATGAAAGTGTTTATCCAGTGTTACAAAGACTCTTCAATCTTTAAGACAACAAATCGTGTTTGCACAGTAGTTTTTCTCTCCTTCCTTAAAACAACATTGGAAAAAATGATGCTGAATCAGATTATATTAATTCAGTATGCTGTTTCATCTATTGTAGCAATTGCACATTACTGATAACATCGTGAGGCAAAAGCTTTTTTTTGTAACTTCGTTTCGGGGAATGTAATGCAGAATCACAAGCTCATTTGTGCAACGTCAGTTTTTCTCTTTACTCTTTCTAACTGGTAATATTTTCGGATCCATGTCTCAAGAGGACATCGTTTACTCTAACCTGCAGTGATCAGTGTGATATGTCAGCGAACACTTCAGCAAAAAAGAATTAGGGCCGTGTCAATAAAGTAAAAAAAAGGGTGTATTTAATCTGATTCAATCACAAAATGATGATAACGATGCTCCATTAAGCATCTAGCGATCACATGAACCAATGTAGGTTTCATTTATCATTTATCAGCATTGATACTATATCATGTGTTATACATGCATTAGATCATCATGATGCATTCTTCATGTCTTTGCCTATACCCATAGGTTATATGCTCCTACTGCAGTTTTCAAGCTGGCAGTGCATTATACAGTTATAACACACTATTTCTCCTGACAGCTTCACAAAGGAAGTTGAACCCCATTTTGAATATATATTATTTAACATTAGCCTTCAGGCTAAGATGTAACCAGACTTAAAAATCTACTCCCAGTTGTATCGAGGTGTTTTAGCTTTTTATCATTTCCTTGTTTTCTTTCCATTGGCATTGTAAAAAGGAGCTTGGTGCCGTGCCTCTCCAGTGAGAGCTGCACAGGCTCAGGCTGGTCTGGGAGCTCTCCCATAGCCTTAGGAGGCGCAACTGGAGACAAGCTGGTCTCCATCCAAACAGAGATTTGGGTTCACATGACCTGCGTGAGCAGCTGTCCCCCACAGTCCTCCCCTGCAGCACCACGCACTGCAGAATGGGAATGTCCTCTGTGTGGAGGCTCTGCTTATGTGCAAGCCATGATTCAAACAAGCGTTGCCCTCTCCGGCGCAGGCGCTCGGGCGCACGCACGCTAACTATAACCAGTCATCATGGATACAACGCTGTGTTCTCCCCATGTTGACATACGGGACTATAGAATCGCCTCATGAATATCAAGTACTGGTTTGTAGCTTACCAAGTCATAACTGAGAGTTTTTTTTTTTAAACAGCCAGAAGGAATACGAACCATCCATATTAAATAATATTTTATATAGTAATCTGTTCTGCTTGGGTGACAATGTTCAGTGCAAACACGGCCATTTGTTCCCCAAGACATGGATGTTAAAACCAGATCACTAACACTTTCATTTTGAAACATCAAGTCATTTCATAAAAAATGCCTGGCGCTGTCATTTTTTAGCAATTGTTTTGACTAGATTAGATTGACGAGGTTGCCTCCCTGGCACATAAATATTAACTTCCTGTAGACGAAAAGGATATTAACCACGTATCTTTGAGGAAGCCCATGCACTGTGATTGTCTACAAACACAAATTGAGTGCAGCCTACTCTAGTCATGGGAGGTCATCCTCCTCCAACCATCCATCCATGGATACTGTATGTCCAGGAGACGCATGCACTGCCTTCCGCTTCCATTGAGTCCCACCAGCTGATTCATGTGACAATCATAACTTCAGCTGCCGTCGAGGCCGTCTGCATTTGAGACACATGAGCCATCAATTGTGCTCTCTGTGCTTATGTACAGTATGTCATCTCGGCTAAAGGCACGCTGTGCGTGTGCGTGTGTGTGTGTGTGTGTGTGCTACGTAAGGGGAAGGGGCTGGAATTGGTTATCCATCAAAGCTGTCGCTCGCCCCCCCCTCTCTCTCTCTGATTTCCTGGACATGAGGGAAGGTTTTAATTATGTTTTCTTTTATTCAAACGATTAATCCTGAAGCACAGTGCACCAGGGTTCCCCCTCGGGAGACGTCACACATCTGGCAAAGACTGGGCTATTATCATCACTCTCTGTCTCTGGGTTACTGGAGCCTTATTCGTGCTCCCTTTCCAGCCAGACACACACATAGACATCCAAACATGCAATCGCACACAAAGAGTCTGTCTGCCTTTCTTCTGATCAACAACCTGCTCATGTTGTGGTCTTCTAATCCTCCCCGTTTCTTCATTAACATTTTTAAGGCAGCTGCTCACAATCATTGTCATAATCATTAATTACTTGTTTTGTGGAAAATTTCATAAAATCATAGTCTCAGTAATCATGGACGTTGTACAACCAGCAGCCCATAACGCAAAGAGATTTAATTTACAATAATGAAGCCGCAAATCCTCATATATGTGGAGTAAATGTCAACATTTCTTACTTGATAAATGACGACGATGCATGAATTATTCAAATGGTCGTAAATTGAATGAGAGAGTCACTGACTAGTCATTTCAACTCTAAACATATTACATTAGTTAATATATGCAAACTTATGTAAATGACTGCAGTGCATGCATGCCTGAAAGCCTACAGATGTATAGATGCCTCCATATGTTTAAAGTCCACATGCAGTAATTATTGTGGAATCATAATCTATGAAATACATTTCATTTGAGCATTTTTGTGCTCAAGGCTGTTTTAAAATGTAGTTTTACTTTGAACTCTATCGTAGTTTCTCATATTGACACAATTTTAGATTTTTTTCCCCCTTCTTTACTGAAGTGGAAGCACAGGACAAGACCACAACACACACGCTTACTATTCCAGCTTGGCACTGGCCTCTCACATGACTGAAATAGAGTGTGAAATTTCTACTCAAACATTCATGAGTGCAGACCTGCATTACATCACCTCTATACCTCATAATGGGAGCTGTGAATCAGACCAGGGTCAGAGCTATGGAAATGTAAGGAAGAGTAAATGGGGAATAATTATGCTTCAATTGGGGGAGAGAGAGACAGATGCAGAGAAATGGGAAGTTGAAGGAGCTGTGGATGAGCCAGATGCATTTCTCCAAGTCTGCTGTCTCTTCCAGCTAGCCAGACATGACTTCACCACAGCTTCCTTGTTGGCAGATATGACCTCACTCATGCAGACGGAGCCCGTGCCATCGAGCATTAGCGAGAAGCAGCCGAATACTTTAATGCAAGTTGCTCCCCTCCTCTGCGGGAACCTGCAGCAGTCATACAAGCTGTTTCTAGCCTTTGATAAATCATGCAGTGTTTACTACTTCACAGGGTACAGAGAAGCAGCCCAAATCCCCAAAAAACGTTTGGGATGATCCTGAACTGCATAATTCATCAGAGCTGAGGTGCAACTTTGCTCCAGCACAAACATGCGGGCTGGAGATATCTTAGTCTGGTAGCCGTTCTCAGCGTTGTTGCATAGAGGCCGTGTTTTACATAAATGCTGTGTGTACATAGAGTTTATAAATGTTGTGCAAAGAACGGTCGTCATTACTTTAATGTGCCAATCTTGATTTGAATCGTTTTAGTCTTTTCACCTCCAAACTTATAGGATACTTCCAGTTAGGGTTGGGCAATTTGACCTAAAATTTTTTTTTTTTTTTTTTTTTCAAACTAATGGGCAATTTTCAAATTAAACTTTCGTTTTTTCTCTAAACAAACTAAAAAGACCAAATATATACATATTTTCTATATCAACACAATAAAAATAAATGAGATGGCTTATGTGAACAAATCAGTTTACAAAAAACAGCACCACTTGGCTGCCATAATTGAGCAAAGATAAAAAAGAAAAAGAAAACAATGTCTCTTGTAGGCCATCCCTGAAAAAACGTGTCAAATGAAATACAATATATAATATGTGTAGAAAGCAGGGATTCAAATAAATTAGTTTCTTAATAAGTGCAGTAATAAATCCGTAAAATAGCTAAACTATACAGAGTCGAGGTGAAGTCTAAACAGGTGAGTCGAGCCTTTATCAGAAGATGGCAATTGACTCCACTAAACCATATCCATACTGAAGAGTTGTTATTTAGAGAACTGCAACCAAAGTTTATTATTCCTTTTTAATAGAGCTCTTCTCAACCCATTCCCAACCACGGCCCACTGGTGGGCTTTAGGGTGCAATCTAGTGGGTCACGGAGGTAATGCCAAATGGCTAGAAAAAAAAGAGAAATGATTTGGTGGAAATATATAAAGCTAGTTGTTTTTATATCTAAATGTATTCAATATAAAAGTCAATTTAAAACGCACAATATTAATGACCAGTTTGCCAATCATGTCAGCTACACAAATGTGTATTTTGGAATGAAAAAAGTGAGGCAAGCCTGCAAGTAAAAGCTCCAAGTGTGCGGTGACGAATGACCCTGAATGCATTAAATTTGGATTCATAATGGCAGGCAGTGATGCTGAGCTGAAAGCATGGTTGAACGTGGTAAAATCCTGTCAAATGAGGCGCTAAAACTGTCAAAGCCCCAGACACACTTAAACAAGGGAACTTGGGAAGTCAAAAATAATATTTCCTGAGAAAAAGGGATGGGCATCAGGCACAGAAAGTCATCGCAACATTAACAACTTAGTCAAAAAACATTTTGGAAGCTATGGTTGCTATAAAGTTATGTTTTTTTTCTCTAAAAGCTAGTCCTTAAATAAGGTTGAGATCAGCTGCTTTAATACACAAACATTAACTACGATCACCTCAAAAGCCTCGTCGCCACTTAGTTTTGTTGGTGACACAGTTTGCATGACCTTGTTTGTTTGTCCCCATTCTGGCACATCTTTTGCCATTCTGGTCCTCTTCACTCATCCACCTCTGCGTGTCCATGTATGCCAGCCAAGCAAACATGAACTGTCAGTCATTTTTTCGGTCAAAAGGCTGCCAGCGCTCCCTCGGGACCGACGTCTCCAATCAGCCAACCAGTTTCCACTCTCTATTCCGCCCGACGTCCTAATGTACACGTTCCACTTCGGCCTCTCAAGTGACATGACACAATGGAGGGGAGAGCGAGTTTGTGCCAAAAAACTAAAGTTGTTTGGTGGAGCTGACAGACAACCGGTGACGCAGGATGTCCTGATGTCCATCTCTAGAGAGACGGAAGGGACCGAATGATGAGAATATTGTATAACGCGCACACACACACACACACACACACATGCTTGAAGTGATGATTCAAGGATGTCTTCAATCAGGACTCATGGGAGCCTCTCTTAAGTCATTCCATTTCCCACCTGAGAGTCTGCACCTCCCACTCAGCTAGTGACACACTTTCAATTCATTTCCGTTTAATATTGTTGCCAACGGGAAAGTAATAAAGAAAAATAGTCGCTTTTGTCCAATATTCCCTAGGCACAGAGACAGCAACTTTTTTTTTTTTTTTTCTTTCTTCTATTGAATTTGAATATTTGCCACGAGAGGGGTCAGGCTTGACAGCAGCACTCTTGGATAAGGAGGAATTAATGTGTCTGGCTGAGAAGTTTTTCATTTCTTTTGTGAAGAATCAGCACTGTAGCAAAGAATACTGTTGTACTTCTACTGCAATATCCCACTGCATTCCTCCCAAACATCTTTACCTACACTGCATAGCCGCAGCAAAATAACCTGCAAAGCTAGTGGTCTATTTATACGCCCGTTAACATCTCATAGAGCATAAATCACTGTTGAAATGTCGACGTGATTTTTTTTCAGTGTGAATGGGCCACACCCCTCTGTGTGTACCTATAGACATCCATAGCTGCCGTGGAACGTGATGCTCGTTAGCTCATTCCAAAGGCTTTTAGCACCTTCTGCATCATTCAGCGGGCCAACACGTCTGAGTGAGAGAGCGAGTAACACATGTCACCCTTGCATGATGGACTCCGAACTGCGTCGCCTCAGCTTGTGCAAGGAAGCCTCGGTGCCATACGGAGATGAGGCTGGCAGCTTTACAGGAGGGAAAATGGTGGCTGCCCTCCTGCTTTCTCACACTCTGTTAGCAGACTTGAGATGAAGAGGCTGAGATCTCGTTTGCTCCGTTTCGCCACCACAGTAAACCGAGTGCAAACACACACTCGCATCCGGCCTGACAGCTGTCTGGTTGGACGGCATGCCCGACAGCCACCGCAGTCGGCATCATATGCGGGATAGACCAACCAGCAGTGCTGTGAAAACACCACAGACTACCCCTCCTTTGTTAGTGCCTTCCTATCACAAATCTGAACGCGTCTCCTCTTCTCCGTGTCTCTTTGATTTCTTGTTGTCTCATCAGTGCCGGAGCTCAGCTGTGGCCCGTGTGTCGTCCTCATGTCTTGTCTTCTGAGAGACGCTAGAAGCTATTCACGCTGCAAACACACTACTGTACAAAACACAAACACACAGGCGTTCGAGTACACACAGATATTCACATATTACACTTATTGATGACATAGACGATCATTGTCCATTCCCGTTGTGTGCACTGAATCAACACAATTCGGTGCAATCAATTGGCACTACAACCTAGGCTTGACGACTACCACAGAAACCAGTCAATGCTTGTAAAAATGAAATAGTTAAGCTTCACAACAGCACATAGGCGTTTATTCAAATAGCATCTAAACTTAGTAGGTTTAACCTTCGTTAAATAGCTTTTTTTGACCACTTCAGCACTTTTTGTATATAATCATGTAGTCGTTTAGCAGATTTCAGGACTCAAACACTCACAGCAGACTAAAGAGATTTGACTCCCAACAATGAGCTTGCTTAAGATATTATGAAAAATGTAATGTTTGTCAGAAGACAGTGGCACATTTTTGCAAAGGCGAGGTGTCTCGTAGTGATTCACAGGTAAAAAGAAAAGAGAAAATCCAGACTGGCTCATGTGAGGGTAATTACACATGAATTACATGATAAACTGAACTGCCGCTCATTTAAGAAACTGTGTGTGATTGAGTGGTTGCCAATTTAGCTGTAATGTGTAATAGGCTGTTAGCCTACTTTATTCTTGCAGCAAGTTGCTATGGTTTCCATTTTGTAAAGCCTTCTTTTCCACTTAACCTTTAGCCCCCCCCCCTCTTCCTCGTGTCTGTTTTCTGTTTGTGCACCTGCTGAAGATTAAAGCGTAGTTGACAGTCGGGGGCTCTTTTGAATGTGGCAGGGCCGAAAAGCTGTCTTTTTCCATTAGCAAACGTGGATTTGTGTGTTCAGGACTCTGTGTTCTCGTCCTCTTTCTTACCTTTATACCGACCTCCCCCTCGGCTCTACAGGTCCAACATCAAGCAGTGAGTCTACACTAAAACTTGAAGATCTCCCCATGTATTCATCCCTTTGAACGTTGTTGCCTTGTTAAAACTGCAGTGGGAAATATTTCATTTTGATCTCTGTTTCGACACATTCTGCAGTGTCCTGCTGTGTCCTTTTCTGCCCTCGCATCGTAATACAGTCGTTGGTATTCTACACGGCGCGGCTTATATTGAGTGTAATTCTGAAATGTCATTCAGCTTCACGCTTCTTTCTCAAACATTACCATACAAATAAAGGCAGGAAGAACAAAAGGATCAGAATTCATCGTCTGCATGAATCTAAATAGCGGCGCGAGTGAGCTTCATACACACTAATGATAATAATAAAAGCAATAAAAAGCTGTCCATTACCAAAATGCATGGTATGTATTGGATTAAATTGACCTAATAAATAATTCTCTTTCAGTAGTAAGCACATTCAAAGAGGGAATTAAATATACATACTGCAGCGTTGCATATAGTGTTTTTTTTCTCAAGCTATGTTTACTTTCCAGGTTCGAGGGTTCAGCTCAGGAGTTTAATTACAAGATGAAACTATAATTTGTTTTAAAACACACAAATGGTCTATATTTTTTGCAATTTAAATTAGAAGAGTTACAAATCAATCAAATAAATTGAATGACTATGGGTAATGGAAACATCACAAAGCATCAAAATGATTCAAACAAAGTGCATATTGGATCAAGCCTTTAGTTAATAATGAACTCATCATCAACAAAACATTTAAATGTTGATAGATCAATAAAACTGTTTAAGTAATAGTGTAATTTTTGCTTTACTCGATGGTGAATAAGTAATTAAAGTTAAGAATATAATCTGTTATCTTAACACGTAAATGTGTTAACATATTTATCGATCTTCCTCACCTGACAAATAATCCGTATTCAATTTACATAACATGCATTAGTCAAGTGCGAATATGTTACAATGTAAACCCCAATTATGGAATGTGGCTTGATGAATAACAATACAGAAGGCATACAATTTCTCAACCACGTCAACAATCTATCTGCATTAATTAAAAGTTATCTCAGGACACTTGTTAACTTGCGACATGTTGCTGGAAATGCCATTGAAAGTGCAACACCAGATCTGACAGGCTTATCTATGCAGCATGTATACAGTGAGATCAGTTCTTCATGAGGATTATTTTTGTCCAAAATGCTAAATTCCATCATCTCCAAAAGTAGTTGGCACACAATAGATGGAGAATTTGCGGCTGTTTTGACTTTAAAGAGCTGTACAATTTTGGGATTCGACACAAAAACATTTGATCCACACTATCTCCTTCTCCTCATTTGGAGCGTGGCTTAACTGAGCCGAATGAAAAATGCAACACTATCTCATTGTTTCAAAAAGCAGATTATCTGTGACTTCAAAACCCCCACTTTAGGCCATGCAACACATTGCCGTGCTGTATCCGAGCCACTACTCTGTTTCACGCCACAAAAGATTCTGGGGAGAAAAAAAGAAAAAGGAAAAAAAGAGGAGTGTTAATCTGTTTCCCGATGCAAACCCACTGGAGGAAGGTGGAATCCGCCTGCTTTGTTTTTTGGAGAATGATCTGCAGTACAGACTGTCTCTATCCGTCCCCGTCCTTGCATACATTAGGTGCTATCTGTAGGTGAGTCACGCATGTGTTTATGTGTACGAGCATGAGTGCGAGCCAAAGGATTCACACGGGGACTGGCTGCCACCTTGTCATTCACACTCTGTCAGGGGATGAGTGGGTGAAGCGTATTGTCACGAGAGTGTGAATGTATGTTGGTGCGTGGGCGTGGGTATGTGTGCTGTCACGGGGATGCCCGATGGCACCTTGGACACGTATTCCGTGTCTCCTGTCAGGCCTCTGTGAAACTTAATCTTCATCCTCGTGTAAAGTCCCTCTCCACTCGTCTGCCCTGCTCTCATTTTCCCTGTCCTCCTACGTGAAATTGAGGATTTACTGCCCTCATTGGAGGAGCATATGTAATAGTTTACAAGTTAGCGTCATTTTGTGAAAATTCACGTCAAAATTGTTTGAAATGTCTAGCATCGCATAGAAACCGTTGATGTCGTCATTGTAGTCCTTTTGGTGGTGGAGTGTTGTCTCACTAAAATCTCCCATAAGTCATAGCAGGATTCACACACTCCTCATGCTCATCGAGTAAACCTGGACCAGTTGTATTTGATGCCTCCACTCATTATTTAAAGTTTGTCCTTTGTCACCTATATGTTAATATTATTAATAATACATGCATTATCAATACAATGTCAATGCCAACATTCAATCCCCATCTAGATCATAGTTTTGCTATTCTGCGCTAGCAATTTAACCCGACATGCCAGAAGGTTTTTATGTGACCCCTCGTGACATCACGAGGATCCAGCTGTTGTGCACGGTAACTGGCAATTGCTTTCAATGGAACATTCTGTTGCCCATAGCAACTGATGCTGACAGTTTCATGGTTGACAGCCATCTTACATCTACTCCTCAAATGTCCTTGTTGCAGTGTTATCTGTTGATACCTGTTTGTTAAAGCTGTTTGGTGGTTGTTGATTAGTATTGTATTAATATTTTACCACTGCGAGGATGATGGTTGATTAGAATGTGTCAACATTGCAAAAATATGGTCCTGGAGAGACGTGCTGTAATGTTATAGGAGTTTGGATGTTTTGGATGTCTTATGATAATGTGTACTTTTACTCTTGTAGGCTCTAACGCTGTATGTTTACTAGATGAATTACTGTGTTGTACTTATGGGGATTTAATGTTAGTCTTTCAGTGATGATACTTTGTTTATTCCTGGCACAAGGGTCAAACTAACTAATCTAGCTGCTAATCCAAAGCCAACTTCTGTGAATTCTGTTCACAGGTTCCTCAAGTCAAGACTTCAAAAGCCGGCTTGTGTCTTTCTGGAAGTGTGTTTAGCTTGCTGCACAGCGGTGCACCTACGTGCACGGTTTTAACAACGGCAATAGCTTTGAGAAATGTCACAGGTCAAAGTAGATAGTACACTTTATGCATTTAATTCAACCTTGTCTCTCATCCATCACATATTCACCATCTGTGTATCTAAACTATCAGCATCTACTGTGGTCAATCTCAACCGTTCCCATGACAAAACGTTATTATTCCCGCATTCCGTCATATATTATCTGATAAAAATGCTGCAGAATTCTGCTGTGTCACTACCTCAGGGCCGCTGCCTCCCCCCTACCTTAGTAACAGATAGATCTTTATTCAGAACTGGCCCAGTACAGGGGCAGGACATCAATCCGGTTTGTATCTGCAGCCTCTGCCTCGCCATTCTGCTTCTCGCCTCTCTGGGTGGGGCCTGATTATTGAACTGTCTGTGGCTTTGTTTAGGCTGGCAATCGCTATTCTTTTTTTCTCTCTGCTCCAAAAATCATGGCCCATTTATTCTAACCCAATTATTATTGAAGCCTGGTTGAGCAGAGTGATAGATGGTACTTTAGCTGTTGCTGACACACATACTGCTCCGACTGCTTTATTTGCAGAGGCACCGATTAGGCACACACACACACACTCCAGAAATTATCCTAATTTACGAGGGATAACAATTTTACTAATTAACAAAGCGGTGTGAGGCAATAAAAAGATGTGAACATGAATGGCCGGACTAATTGGGCAGTGAGTGTGAGGGAGGGTTTTGTGTTTTATTGCATGTGCTTTGTTTCGACAAGGCGTGTAAGTCACAACACAATGGGGACAAAGACAAAAGAATGTTTAAAAAATGAAATAAAATGTATGTGTAAAAGAAAAAAATAGAGAAAACGACAAACTCCTGTTTCCAATCTGATGCATTTATAAGGGAAAGCTCAGACAGTGGCCTTTAATCAGCCCATTTCTCTGAAGCGCTCATGATCACACTGCTGGGCTGCACTAATCCCACTGGATGATCCTGTCTGCTTGTTAGACTCAAACAGACTGGAACCACACCGCAATGACCTTCTCTTTACCTGCAGTGCTAACTAGCTGACCGTTATGCTGCTGTCCGTAATGAGGCCAATAGCTATTTGAATTTGTGCAGCTGTCCCTGTCCTTCGGTGAATCCACGTGGAACACTTTGACCAGAACAAATGATCGTACATTTTGTTTGGCACAAGGCTGGTGTCATTTTTTTCATTACTTAGCAAGAAATCCCATTGAAAGACCAAAACCAACAATTCATTAATTCTACTAAGAACTACCGTCTGTTTATACTGCACTGTTTATTGTAGTTTATATCTCTCCAGAAACACAGAATACCTTTTAATATCACATTTGGAATATAACTATTAAATTACAATTAAATTGGAATATTAATAATCCTTCATAATCACTTCATTTTCAATTGATATTGCACAATCAAAAAAACAAAACATATTGTCTGCCAAATAACAGTATTGTTATTTTTATGGAATTGATAGTTTAATTATTGATTGATAATTTAATTTAATTAATTAAAAAAATTAAATCATAACCTCTGGATGCTGGAAAGGATGACTGGACATTACAGTATATGAACAGGAAGCAGGCAGATCTGCTGAACACGGACAATAGGACAAATAGCTTAATCATGAAGTGGCATTGAACTCGTATTCAGAGCCAATTAGAACAGGATCTAGCTCACGCTCCGTCTTCATTGAATATCACTACTCAACTACGACACGGATTGTAATACTCAATTGTTGTGTGTTAATTGTAAGCCTAATATTATCTCCTTCAAGGGCAGTGAGGCCTGATAGGAAGTCAGGGTGTAATGAACATATGGTCATCGTAGCCTGTGAGCTCTCCCAGCTCGAGAGTGAAGCTTACTCTCCTGGACTTGAGAGAGAGAAGCATTGCCTGCATGTCAATGAGCCTGATTCCCTGTTAACCATCTGAGCGCACAGGGTCTCTTGTCTCACACACTAGCTGCCATCTGCACCCTGAATGGGTGTGTGTGTATGTGTGTCTGTGTGAGGATGGAGGGAGGGAGGGGGGGATAGTGAAGAAGAGAGAGCTCTTCAGAGGATGGGCTTGTCTTAACCCCATGCACATGCCTGTCTTATTGAGAAACATATCTATTTTTAGACACGAAATAGGGAGGGGATGTGTGTGTGCGTGTGTGTGTGTGTGTTTGTGTGTGTGTGTGTGGGTGAGCATGATGCGTAGTGATAGTCTTTTCCAAAACAACGTAGCAGAAGTGGCACAAACTATCTTAAACTTCACACGCAATCATACAAGCCACACATGACTCCTGGAGAAGCACACACACATGCACACTCACACACGCACAAATCTGGATATTGTCCTATTGTGCTTGCAGCTAGGCCTGACAGCGGTGTTGGACTTACATCACACACACACACACATACACATACACACACCTACACAGCCTCCCTAGCAACGGGACACGTGATGCTAGTATTGTATGCCCAACCTTTTCACGTTTTCTCTCTCTGTCTCTAATCCATGTCTTTCATCCTGACAGGTGCCAGCGGCTGGTGAACCAGGCTGCAGATTGATGATTAGAGTGGGCAGAATGGACACATGGACTGGTACCAATCTGAGGTCATGTAAAAATCTGTTGGTTTGGAGGACGATTTTAGTAATTGCAATTAAGGCTAAAAGTGCATTTTCACTCTGAAGCTAGTAGGTAATCTTCAGAGCACACGCAGTGAGTTTGATGTAATCCTACAGGAAAACATGGATTTTTGTTGTGAAAAGAACAAATTATAAGAACAAATGTATGTGTATGTACTTTGAAATCTGAGGACCTGGAAGATAAACTTTAGGGGTTATGAAATAATTAAATAACAGAATATGAAAGCTGTTCTAATCTTTGCTGTGAATCCCTGCCCCCACAAATCGATAGGCCAATCATAACCTAGCAACTGTAACTAGGCACGTCTTGCCTCTCAACATGCTGAAGTGGTATAAATGGTGCGTTATACTTGGTAGCCAAAGATTTTAGAGGGTTTTTCTTACCTTTCCCAAATCTTAATGTTAGAGACATCCATACTCAGGACATAAACTAAATAGTATCTTTAATGCAGTTTAGAGCAACAATAGTGGCTCTATTAATACATAATATTAATATTACACTGAAACAACTCATATTCAAGCAAGCATCTAATGACTTGTATAATACATTTGAACAGGGTTCATGTTTGAAAAACAAGTGAGCTTTTTAAACTAACATTAATGAGCTTGTTAGCCACTTACAAAATCTGCCACCGATAATTTCAACACTTACTCATTCCCAGCTCGTCAAAAATACCAACGATGTGTCGGGACCCCTTTTCCGTCACTTTCTTTTGCCCATTAAAGCGTACCGATCAGACATAACGAGGCATGACAAAGCGTTTTAATTTGATGAGTTGGGGGGGCGAAGACAGGCTCATAGTTATTCGAGCCAAATCGATAGTTGCCAGATAAAAATGAGAAGCCTGCGTTTGTCTTCTGAATGAAACATAAGAGCAATTGTTTAAAAAAAAATAATATAGAGTGATACATCTGCCCCCGTAACAACTGCTAATGCCATAAAAATGTATCAAGCTAGATGGACAGGTGTAGCAGTTTTAAGTGTAAGAAATGGCTACAGTAAAGATCAATTACTAGATCGTTTTTAGCTGACTTTACCTAAGTGATAACCTAGACATACACTGTACAAGCCAAAAAGGTTGGGAACCATTAGACTAGTGGTCTCTGCACCCATACTGGAGTATATAAATCACTGCGACATGCGAGTACCATGCTTCCATCTTCTACTTACACGGCATTAAAAGCAAATTTAATAAGTTTAATCTCCTACAACAATGATTAGTAGCCAAAGTGTAAACACAGGCAATCACACATGCAGCTGCACACACACACACGCACACACACACACACACACACACACACACACACACACACACACACACACACACACACACACACACACACACACACACACACAGTCATTCAGATTACCATATTTTCATTTGCTTGCATGTTTCACTCAGACAAATACCCCTCCCCACACTCACTGTTCCCTACATGTAAGGAGGCATGTAAACATCAATGCCGTCGCTCTGGGTGTGTAATCTGACAGAGTCTGACACAGCATATCTTCTCCAAGACGGAACAAAGACAAACTGGCGATGTTCCAGCAGAGAATCCAAAGTCTTTTCAACCGGCATCACAGAAATGTTCAATATCTCGGTCCAATCACGCAAAGCGAGATATCAATCACTTTTTTGTGATAACGCAGAAGATTAATCCGCCCTCTCTAAATCTATTTCAACTCATTCTGAACCCCCTCGTCCAATGTGCCTCCCCCTCCCCCTCCGTCACGCGATCTCAACGCACCACACCTCAGCGCGACACCAGTTTATTTTCATTCCCTTCCCCCCCTTCAAAACAGTGTCCCCGGTCTCGACCTTTCCAGCTGATTGTGTGCTGACCCTGCAAAAAAGCAAAGGCGTTCTTTCGGTTTTAATTATTCATGTGTGATGAGAGGCTCCTTTGCAAGCAAAGAATACAAGTGCCTCTCCAGTAGATGTATGTTCATGTACCCGTCATACCTTTTTGTGTCCGTTTTTGATTTGAAGTGTAAATCTAAATCTTTACAATTTGGGACATCCTGAGGTTTGATCATTCCTATCTATAATCATTATAATAGATAATGTAGTCACTGGGATCTGGGGATGTAGCGAGCCATTTCTAAAAGGAAGTCAGGTGGGAAAAGAGTAATTAGTTGTGCATGTACATAGTTTGCCTGTGCAACAATAGATTATTGACAATGACATTAATATTACTAAACTGTTGGCTTGTTATTGTTTACAATCTGTCTAATTGTTTGTCCAATGCCTCTTGCCCTGCTGGACTTTAGCAAAGTCACTGTGTTCCCCGATCAGCTGTTATACTTTGATAACAATGTTAATCAATAGAACATTACAAAAAATATAATTGGTTTTAACGATCAGAGCTATACTTAAATTTTGGAAGATGTCAAATGTAATGCAGTTAACGTATATTAACGGTATCATTAATGCGGTAGTATATGATGCAGTAAATGCACACAGCCGCACTGAATGCTATACCTCCATTAAGCCACTCCAACTTGTCCAAGTTAAAAGTGATTACTTTTCACAGCCAGCAGCAAACTCGTTTCTTTCCCCTGTGTCACCGCTGACAACTTCACATGACACCTCCAGGAGAAGCATGAATTTAAACTCCTTACAAATTCCACCATTAGGCTGACAAATGAAATGCAGGCTTTAAGTCGGCAGAGCGAGCCTCAAAAGCTGGTATGGAGTGGATGGAAAGAGATTATGGGGGGGGGGGGGCTCATCTCACCAATATGGGGAGAAATCACTGACAGTCAAGGCGATGCGGAGCGTCACGCTTCTGATGCATGAAGTCTGGAAGTTCATTACCCCGCATATCATCACTGAGCACACCAAGGGCCCCGGAGCTCTGCATTGCTCTCGCTTCGCTCTCTCTGGTTTTTACACCCTCTCGTTCTCACTGTCTCTCCCTCATTCTGTCTCTCTCTCTCTGCTGCTGAAGATGATGAAAGACGGAGGAGCACACAGTCATCATTATACACCTCAAACCTCTAAATGTCTGTCAAGCAGAATAATGGCCACTTACTCAGACTGCTGAAGCCATGTTCCGGTACAGTAATATGGAAAGAAGCAGAAATGTCACAGATTATTTAGTCAAAAGTTGTAGTTTAAATGCAAACACAATCGCTCACACCAATAAACAACAATGTTGTTATTGTACATACAGCACATGCGCATTTGCATTGATGTACGAATCGTGACACTAAATCAAGGTGTTGAATCCCACTTCCACGAGCACCTGCATGACACCATGACTCAGACCCTCCGCCTCTGCATTTCCATGGCGACGACACTCCTTTCGCCAGGCGCCAGGGTCACCCATTCAGGCGAGCTCATTAAGGCTGTTGTCACATTGGCCATGCTGCCCCTGGGTGCCTTTGAAGATGACACTGTGTGTGGTTGTGTGTGTGGTTTTGTGTGTGGTTGTGTGGTTGTGTGGTTGTGTGTTGTGTGTGTGTGTCTTTCTCTCTGTCACTGTGTGTATGTCACACGTGTGCATTTGTGTGTGTGCGTGTAGAAAAGTGTGTTTGTGTGTGTGTGCGCCTCTCCAATGGTGTGTGGGGATGACCAGCAGTGTGTTCTTCACGCCTTCATGTTCAATCCAACATCTGTCAAAAATAAGCAGAGATATGGGAGCTGCGGAGGGTGAACTCCATCGCAGCAACCCCTCCTCATAAGGCATACAAGGAAGCTTCTGAGGAAAGTTAAGTGAGATTGATTGGTTCAGATGATTTCAGAGCAGCTCTTGCCAAAGGGCAGCAGTGATAGCAGTACTGAAATGCTGACAAACGAAACGAACGATGACAAATGAGGAAAACGAAAGTCAGAGCTTGCGAAAAAGGAAAAGTTTTAATTTGGATAATTGAATTCTGTTTGCAGGAATTTACTTCTTTGTCATTTGCTTAGGGCTCCTCTCAGCCGCCAGGGTCTTCTCCTTACACAAATACAAAATGTATATGCAATCTCACCCGCTGTTCAGGACCGGGTAGACCAAAGGGAATAGAGATGACTTGGTTTTGTACTCCACCAACATGGGATGAAATTATATAAAGGCTCCTGGGAGCTGCTCTTATTCTAACCTGTCCCCTGGCTCAGTCAATTGAGGTAATCTAGCAATCTGCAGCATGTGATTGACTAAACAATTTCTCACCTCAGCTCATGTATTAATCATCCTCCTTCTTTTGATTATGAGAGATTCATGTGTTTGGACATCACTCGTTAGTCAGAGCTTTTGCTAAGAATTTTGACTAGATTGTACTTTCACAAAGTATGAACAAAGCATGTATAAAAACATGTATTATGTATTAAAATAATTCAAATATATAGAGATGACCTGTTATATTATATATATGATTTGATGCTATATGAATGAAATTGAATTGGAATTTTCTTTTCTTGCAGTGGAAAGACTCATCAGAGGGAGGAGACTAGTGGACACTTTGAGTCTCCAAGGAATAGGTTTCTATTTATTTGACTTAATTCCATACAAGTGTTCACTGTTATATACCTGATACCATTTGTGTACAGTGCGTTTTGTTCATTTAGGATGCCTCGAGGGTAGAACTACCGGCTGTCCGTTGCTGCCAAGCGAAGGATGGAGAATCTGTGTGAATGGCAGATTCCCTGGTACGTTGTACATTTTTTTCATTAAACGTTTTACTTTTTTAATTTTTATGAAGTGGAAGTAGCTAATATTATTAATGCAATGTTTCTTTTTCACTAGCATCATGCTAGTTTTTTATATTTCAATGTTTGTTTTTGATGTAATGTTAAGTCTGCCACACCCTTTTCTTCTTTTTAAATGTATTTAATGTGTAATTTTGTGTTTTAAGATGTGTTTTTTTTGTTTTCAATATTTGATGTTTTTAATGTTTGATGTTTTTAATGTCAGTGTTTGTGGTTTTAGTTTGTGTTTTAAGTGTTTTTCTTTTTGTGCTTGCTTTTTTCTTTTTGTTGTTGTCGTTTGCCCTTCAGGGCAACCATAGATACAGGTCAAAATGGCACATGCCAACTTTGGGTGCAACCATTAGGGTGTTTTCTATTCCTTTCACACAGTTTCTATGGGTGACAGGTGGCAATAACCAGGGGAATTGATCAATTCAGAAAACAAGACACTGCCTCATCTCCACAATATGTGGGAAGAAAGGCAGGCAATAGTGCAACTGCTAATTGGATGAGTATTGACTTGGATCAACATCCACTGCATAACCTTGGGGATAGAAAGCCAGAAAAAGACAATGATCTTCCAATTCAAGTCTAACATTGTCAGTGAAGATCACAAGAACATAGATAATCCTGCATACTTTAATACTGACACCCATTTGCATCATCTGAAAACATTAATTAATGGACATATTAATTAATTAATTGATTAACTTAAGTAAATTGTGAAAGTGTACTTGGGCTAAGAACATTATGATGTAAGAATATACTGTCAATTACCATGCTCTTCTATGTCTCATAATTTTGGGGTTCATACTATATTAACACAGTGATGTCAAGTATCAAAAAATGATCTCACTATGTGAAACTGCTACTTATGGAGACTAACATCATCACACATGTTGGGCACATTGAATACTAAAAAGTCTCAGCTTTCCAGTCATACCCAATATACAATCCCAAGACTGTCTAAGAAATATTAAAACTCCATTTTTAAATGGACAAAAATAACACCTACAGCACGCAGAAACCTGCTAATTCCCAAACTGTGTAAAGTGCATAAGTGTGAAGTGGGGCATCCAGTTTTTCCCCTCACCAGGTTTGACCAGTGTTTGAAGGTAGATGGGTGCTGTGCCATTGATGGTCTTGAAGGCCAGTGCCATCGTCTTGAATTGGATGTGTGCTGCAACAGGGAGCCAGTGGAGGTCACAGAGGAGGGGGGTCACATGGGAGAATTTCGGTAGATTGAAGACAAGGCGTTCTGCAGCGTTCTGGATACGCTGCAATGGTTTAGTCGCCGAGGCCGGGAGTCCGGCCAGAAGAAAGTTGCAGTAGTCAAGGTGGGAGATGACCAGTGCTTGTGTCACAGGAGCTGTTTGTTGCTGTATGTCAGGATTATTTGTTTAATCATTGTGATTCACCCTTTACACATCTTTTGTGTTGTACTTTGTTGTATAATTGACTGTGATTTTCCCTAGAAGGGACTGATTAACCTGCCTGAGCGCAAACAGCTGCGACAAAAGGACACGTGACCTGCATCCGGTTCCTGATTGATCAATAAGACTGCGAAGGACAAATAAGAGGGGGTGTGAACTATCAACCAAGGAAGGGAATACGAACACGCTGAACGGGGTGCAGGCACGGATGAACGCGGACACACTGACACACTGAAACGGGAGCACGCGGTCACGCTAGAGACGCTGAGGACGCTGGGCCGATCGGGAGAACGAAAGCGGGAGGTGAGCAGGCCTACGGCCTTGAACGCACCAGATCTCGATGGTTACCTCGATCGGGAGAGCAGAGGAGAGAACAAGACAGGTTTGCTTAAGACATGAGGCAAGGAGTAGGCTATGCCGACTCGGAGAAGCCGATGGGGATTGTGTCAGGCAGTGGACGTGTGGAAGGAGACGTCTACGCTTGACAAACAGATATGTGGAGGAAAGCGAACCAAACTGTCCTGAGCGGTGTGTGGTTGAGTGTGTTCGTGTTCATGGTACTCGTCATTTATGGCCCCACATTCGTTTCCTATTTCTTCTAGCGGCGGCTGGAGGACGGATGGACGGAGCGCCGAGCCACGCTAGTGGAGGCGACGGCCGACGGAGTCTTCGGATCCCCAGTTGTCTACAAAAGACTGAAAGACATCGTATTCCATTGTTCCATGGACAAATAAGGTTTTTATGTTGCAGTGGGATCTCTTTTAGATCTATTTAAAATCCCTTTATGATTGCTGTGATGTATTTCTGTGCTACATTTAATAAATAATTAACTTAACTTATGCTGGTGTGTTCTTAAGCGGTGGTGAATCCATAAGGCTGGTGTTTTTATTTAACTTTGTTAAAGAAAAGAACCTGGGGTCAAGGAGGCGTGGTCAGCGCACTTGTGCGTTTGGTCTCCACTTCATCCTCGTAGGCTCACACTTGGACCAGGAGTTGCGTTGCATTCTTTGTGAGGAAAGTCCAAATCCTGCAGATATTGTAGAGGGCAAATCTGCAGGATCGGGCCACAGCAGTGATGTTGAGGGTGCAGGATAGTTGGCCCCTTTTCCGACAAGCTAACATCAGTTGGTGGCAATGCATGCCTTCGGTTGTCTTGCTTTTAAACACGCTGTGGCCTCTTTCAGACAGTAATATCTCAGAGGGTTGATAAGGTCTTATTTTCAGCCAGGCTATGTGCACAACAGTGAGATCCCACTTGGTGCCAGAAAACGAGTCACATTGCACTGTATTCACTTCATGAATCTAATTTTAACTGCACCTTGAGTATGACCATGAATATCTTAATTAAACACTGCTGTGTAGTAAAACAACATGCTCAAACCCATATTACAAATGACCTACATTTTAAAAGAAATGGAAATGGAGGGAAGTTGCTTCTCATTGCTGCTCTTGTCTTGACTCTTCAGAAAGGGCTTAAATGTTTCTGATTTCATGATGTGAAGATAAGAGAAAAATAATAGTCTTTTGGCACGTTAGAGTGCCTGCATTCTCTGTGTCCTTATTATGTGCACATAAATAGTCACACAGTTGTATTCCCGGATTATTTTAGCACATGGAATATCATACTCGCACCCTGCTGAGGCTCTTTATAGTGGGCTTTCCTGTTTTCTCAATTGTTCTGGGTGCCTTCCATCAGAATACAATGATAAGCCAATCATACCATACATGAGAACAAGGAGGATTTCCTCTGTGTTTTAAAGCTGAAATCTGCTTAAACTCCCTCCAGTTGTCACATTAGAAACATCACTACATGCACGCATGTGTTGTATGTATGTATGCAGCAGGCTGACACAATCACAATGACTTCCCATGTTTGCCACAGTCCAGCATATAATCATCCAACGCGTGGACTGTAGGTGGCTGGCCTCCGATCTCTGATGCTTTGGGAGTGACTCCAGCTACACTGGAGGCACTGCACCATTTGTTGCCCTAATTAAAAATTCATTGGCCACTAATGATGAGTTCTGACCTCCATTTCCTGCACCTTTTGTCTCCCCTACGGCTTAGTAAATCAGCCTAGACGATAGACTTGACACACACAGACACACACTACAAATCATGTTGTGGAATCAAACAAATTATTCTCAATATCCCAAAGTTTATAAAGATACCAAATAGGTCAGGCTGCATTTTGGAGTAAATACATTGCAAAAAAGATGTACAAACCCTTTTAAATATGGTCATTTGATGTAACAAAGCTGTAAGAAAACATGGTCTTTTAGGTTTGAATACTTAATTTTGCAGAAAGCAGATACATATTACAAATAGGGTGGACAGTGAGTTTGCTCTCTAAATTTGAATAAACTTAAAGAGTAGGTTAACACCAACAGGCTCAACTGCTATACTTCTTTAGACGTTTTCTACATGTCTGTTGTCTTCATAATCTTCCCCGTGGCAGTAGAACAAGACATGATGATGACAGACCATTGATCAATTGAAATGGATGGTGTGAGGAAATGTGATTAATTTATTGGTTGGCTTGTTTTTTTCTGCATCCAAAAATGTGAAAATTAAACCAGCTGCAGAAAAAAATGGCTGATCCAAATAAGGTGTGGCTACGCTCATAGATGAGTTTGCATTTGTAAATTACTGTGTGATTTATTTGCTTGATATAGTTGTGCTTGGTCTGAAGACCTTCGGGTCTTCTTATGCAGCCCTTGCTAAAATAATGGATGTATTTGATGACAGTATATATAAACAATCCACAGATTTGTGGTTCATAGAAGTTCATTGTGTATTAAAATGTTTAAAAATGTAAAATAAGTATTTGTTAAAAAATTAAGTTAATGTATTTTCATTTCATGGCATATAAACAAATAGTAAGTTCATGCTGATATGTTTTGAAGTGTATGATGATTATTTGTTTTGAGGTGTCAGTCACTAATTTATTTTATACGATTGGCGTGTGTGAAGTTCCAGTGACTCTGGCCAATCACAGAGTAGTTTGAGGTGAGGGGGTGGGAGATAGCGCCTCGTTGTGGTTCGTGTTAGCCCAACCGAGTCCGAGAGTGTTTCAGAGGACCGAAGTTCATAATTCGTGGGAAACGGACAGTGACCTGATGTTATGAACTTTTGTGAACTGCTGAGAGGTAAAGCTGAGCACATGAGTGTTTTGTAAACTGTGACTAAGCTGTACAGTGTAACAACGGACTTTTATTGCTAACCGCAGCCAGCCGTTAGCTTTAGTCTAGCTTTGTAAATGTATTTGTTAGCTCATGCTAAATCGGCCTGATACAGCTTATGGACTTGGAATGTTTATATATATATATATATATATATATAATTCAGGAGACGAAGACGGACATTCTGACGGCATTACGGAGAGACGCAAAGCTACTGTGAACTACGAGGAGTCCGCATCCTTCCTGCGTGTATGAGAGCTGTGGAGCACGTGGCCATGAGGGGACTGCGAGATTCTGCTGCCCCCTATCGGTGACCTGCTCATTCCCCTTTTCCCTATTAACTGTCGGGAACCGTGAGTACATTATTTGCACGTGCATTTTTGTTTCTGCTTACTAAAAGTGAAGCGGCCAGTTTGTTTTAGGCCCCAATGCACCCAAGCAACGACACGGGCCTGCAAGAGGGGTTTTTGGTTGACTTTATACAGACTGTTGTTGGACCAGGTGTGTGTGTGTGTGAGTGTGTGTGTGGGTCCATTATTTCGTTGTTTTTTCTCATGCTATGTCATGTGCTAGTTACAAGTGACTGAACAGTACTTAAAATGGGTATCATTTCTGTTTAGAAATTAATATTTTTCATTGAACCCAAGTGCTTTATTTAATATTTTTCTTTATTATTTTGAACTTAAAAGGAACCCCGGCTATGAAGACTTGTAGGCCCTAATACGCCACAATTGTTCTCATGTACTAAAATATGTTGTTAGAAGCACATAAAACATTGCCATTGCTTTAAAAATGTATAATATTTAGTACATATTTTGACCTACGTAGGACGCCATGTTTTCCGCGCGCAATGCACTCTGGGGGCGATGACGTAGAATGGTTGCACTCAGTAGCTATTAACGCTAGTGTTTGTTTACGTGCGTTTGTTAAGTAATTTCAAGTAAAATGCCACATTGTACTGCTTTTGGATGCGATTTCCAGTCAAAAGGCAACAAGGGGAGTGATGTGAGTTTACACTGCTTTCCTACTGACAAGAAGAGGAGAAAGGAGTGGGAAGATGCCTGTGGACGGACACAACTTCCCAAAGATCCACGGCTGTGTTCTCAACATTTTTCTCCTGATGCATTTGAGGCTTTTAGTCGACCACAACTGCTGAAAGAGCTCACCGGAGTGGCTGGGTATAAACGAAGACTAAAATCAAATGCTTTTCTGACAATTTCCCCACATAAGGAGCCTAAACGCCCTTGGGGAGCCAGTGAAATGTGCGTTAAACATCAATAAGTACCGCTCCGTCGTAAAGCGGTACAAAGCGATAAACAAACAAAACAATATTTTCTACAGAGACTCTCAAAGTAAACACATGGCGTGTTATGGATGATTACCGGAGTTAGCGTGCTCGTGAGACTAAATGAAGGCTACTTTTGTTCGTTGGACTCTCACCTTTCTCTGGATATCGGGATTATCATGCTACATGTTGTTTTTGGACTTCCAGACAGCTCGAAAGGTAAGGAACTCCAGTCTTGTTATTGTTTTTTTCTGTGCACTCCTTGCACACACGCTGTGTTTGCTTTTGATGTGTGTCTGTGAGCCTAAAACGGCTTGCTCTGTTCGATTCACGAGATTCTCAGCTTTCAAATTATGTTTAATATGACGCAGATGCATTGAAAATAATATGCGATTAAACGGAATGAATGCAAAACTAGTGCAAAACGGCCCGCGGGTGGGCCGTGGCCACGCAACAGTCCATTTATTTATCTATAAAGCACACGACAGCTCTGGATGCTAATAATCTCCAAAATTATTGATATTGGAATGAGTTTGATCACACAATAGTTTACCGTGAACATCTGGGCCCAGTATTTCAAAACTTGTAATCCGGATCAGAATAATCCGAATAATGAAATCCTCCTTTTCTCAGTCATGGATCAAGGTGATCCTGCTGACTTTATCTGAGTATTTCAAAACACTGGCCGGGTGGATCACCGTGATCCCGACCTGGCTGGATACGGATTACCAAATCTCAAGTCTCCGCCTCCGGATCTGAAACATGGCAGACTACATCACGGAAGGAGCAGCTGGTAGCACGACTTTCACGTCAAAAATGTAAGTTTACCGTCGTCTAATGTTTAGCGGTTTAAGGACCATATGAACGCCAACCAACATATCGTGCTAGCTAACTATATGAATTGTCACGTACTTAAAACCAGGCCGTGCTAACGGTAGCTAACTCGGCTCCATTGACTTGCGTGTTAAGCAGCTAGCGGGCTAGCTGGCTTTGTTTACGAATTTTGCGGTCCATGGTTTGATTTACAAGGTAATTAATCTGACGTACAATATACCATAACTGTTTAAACTAACATCAACCTGTTCAGAGTTTATTAGCGTTACGTCATTGGCAACACAGCAGACTTAAAATAGGCTACATGTGTACAGACCAGACTGCTACAGTGCTTTGGAAACCTAACATTACACTGTGTATATGTGTGTTGTGTATGAACTATGCAGTTCATTCAGAAGTGTCAGAATACTACAGTAATGCTGGGAGAATCATACTGTTGTCATCATGCACACAATTCCTGTGACTATTGTGGATTCCCAATGAAGACAAAGATATTTATTTCCATTCCATTATTTATTCCCATGCACTTTTTAATTAATTTAATAGGTCACTAATAATTTACTTGCACTGCACCTGACTATGCCAATTTGCACAAAAATAAAGTGAATTTTGTTCTTCTCATGTGCAGACAAGGTGGAACAGCAGCCTCTACATGCTGCAGAGCCTACTGGAACAAAAACGGGCTCTCAGTGTCTTTGCAGCTGAGCGCACTCTACCAGCAACACTGACAGCCAGCCAGTGGGAGCTGATGAAGAGGACAGCTGATGTGCTAGCCCCCTTTGAAGAGCTGACCAAGGACGTGAGCAAGGAGACTGCAACTGCAGCTGACGTGATCCCTGCCATAACAGGTCATTTGTATTTTTATTTATTATTTTATATTTTAACATTTATTGATATTGTTTGAAAGAAACCATCATTCATTCATTCACTAGCCATCAGATGTATTCTGTCTCGGGAGGAGGACGATGACCAGGGAATCAAGACCATGAAGAGGACTCTCCTGGAGGCTGTGGAGAAGCGCTTTGCTAATATTGAAACTGAGCCACTCTTCTACATTGCCACCCTACTAGATCCCAGATACAAAGATGGGCAATTATAGTAAAATTAAAATGCACCTTTTGTACATCATGTTCATATAAAGTCATGTCATCATCAGACACCAGTATTAGGCCAATTTATTTTATATTTCCCTTTTAATTTAGATTTGGTTCTGTGGTTAGATTTTTAATTGTTTATTAATGGAGTACATGTGTAAGGCATTTCCCTTACTGAAGAGCTGTGCTATGTGTTGTCTCTTATCTTATGTTGTTGTTTTGAATTGTGTGTTACATTTATCTATTTTTACTTTCTTCACAAAGTCTGCCAACCTGACGCTTGCAAAAGAACACCTCATCCAGGAGGTGGCAAAGATAGAGGGGACGAGGGTCGCCAGTGCAGTCCCAGAGGAAGCAGGGGCTTCAGCAGACCCAATGAGCAAGGCACCACAGCATGAATCATGCAGCAGCCTGGACAGCGCCTTTTGAGGAAATCCTACAAGAGAGGCAGTCACAGGCCCGGTCCGTGAGTAGCACATCGGCAGAAGTGCAGGTGCAGACCTACCTCTCAGAGCAAACCACCCCTAAGAAAAGTGATCCACTTCAGTACTGGAAAGAACATGCTAATCAGTTCCCCTCAATGGCTGCTGTTGCAACCCAGTATCTCTGTGCCCCCTGCAGCTCTGTGGACAGTGAGAGACTTTTTAGTGCTGTCGCTAACATCCTTGATGAGAACAGGACCAGGCTCAAACCTGAAAAGGTAGAGATGTTGGTTTTCATCAAGAAAAACATACATTTCCTTCTGTGAAGCCAGAGGAGGGAGGGTAAGAATTAAGAGTGCAGTTCCAAGAAGCACATTACTGGCCTTACTTTATAACACTGTGGCACTTTTATTTGCTTATTTGTTTACATGCCTGCCAGGTATTTCAAGTTGAGCTGCTGTTAGTTTTTATATTAGACATTGTTGCACTAAACTCCAATGTGAAGAATTCTTTTATTAATTGATTACTTGATTGTTCAAGCTACCTCACAGAAGTGCTCTGTTTATAAGTGTTAAATGATAAAATAAGTGAATAAAATAAAAAATCAGGGACATCCTGGATCTGTTTCTTCGCTGTCTTCATTTTTTTTAATATACTGTAGAAGTATCGGATCGGGACTCGGTATCGGCAGATACTCAAAATCAAATGACTCGGACTCAGGGGGCAAAAAAACCTGATCGGGACATCCCTAGTTTTTTATATCACTTAATTATAACTGATACTAACATGAACTACAAGTCTTCATAGCCGGGGTTCCTTTTAAAAATACCTTCAACTAAAAAGAGTATTTACATTTAAAGTGTTGTTGGGTGTTTATTTAAGTATTTCATATTTTATTTATAAGCATAAAAACAAAGGGAATATCATAAGAGTAACCCAGGCCCCGCCCATAGGTACATGGGACGGGTGTTACACTTAGATGTGTTACTTTGCTCCAGGGATTTGTTTTGTTTTCTACCCTGTACCTGATTGGCGTCTATCAGGGATACTGCTACTCTTATTGCTGCAGATGCAGAAAACAAAGAGATATATCCTCAGCACAAGCACTTCTCACTGCCAGAACAATGTGAACTGATTTAAACCGCCACAGCTTTCCTGTCACCACAGGCAGGGTTGGGGCCAGGGCTGGATATGCTTGGCTGAATATGAGCAGGACAGATTGCTCATTCAGGCAACACAACGACAGAGACAGATCCTTCAAAGTCCCCACTTGCACATGTACATCCAAACGCACCAAATGACTCGCAAGCAAGCATTCTTCGCCACCGACACGCACACACACACGCTGCTTGGCATGATAGATGGGAAAAGACACAAAGGTCAGCAGTCAGCAGGGCTTCACTTAGACAGGACTCAGATTCTTTTACATCACCTTGACTTAGAAGATGGAGCTGACCCAAACTGATATTTTCCACCGTCGTTGCATTGTAATTTAGAGTACAGGTCAGCAACTGTTTTAAAGAGCCAGAGCTGTAAAAGGGCTTCCAGTAACCCCACTCCTATTTAACCTGCGCTTTGCTGACCACTATCACAACAGAAGTGTTTCTCATTTCCCATCCTCTGGCATATGAAGAAGGGATCCCATGTGGTTGTGAATGACACGTGCGTTTATCTTGTCCCCCATTTGCAGATCAGCACTCCCGTCACTGTGGTGGCATATCTCCCTGAAAAGCTACCCTCCAGGGGAAGTGATATACAGAAGATATCATTCACACACACACACACACACATGCACACACTTAGGCATGATTACACAAATTATCACGGAGAGGGTGAGGTGACTGGTTGTCACACCCGTTGACCCTAGAGCCTTCGCTGTGCTGTAGCCACACGGCATGCACTGCAGGAGAATGGAAGCAAACAAAAGGCACTGGAACCATCATACATGAGAGCCACTGTGGTATTATGCTCATTCATTGTCAAAATGAATAAATATTCTGAATAATATTGCACTTTATTCTCACTGTTCTCTGCAGATGTCATTTGCAAATGTAAAAAAAATCCCGGATTTGGATAAAGATGAAGGAATAATAGAACTTGTTGCAGGTGTAACAGAGTTTTGGTGTTGACGCAGACAACTGTTACAATGGGCAGATTGTGGTTAAGCTCCTCTTAAATAACTTTGTTTCCTCAGACACAATGGCACATGTGCTACAGCGCGGGGATCCGATTTGTGCTCCTTTAATTGGCCTGACCTTGAAATGAGGCGTCAGGGGTCAGGGGTTAGACAAAGGGTAGTAACTCATCATGACAAGCAGAAAACACTGTCAGTAAGCTTAGCTAAGTTTTGTAGCTCCCAGAACCTGAGCTCCACGTGGATTCAAGCACTGGATATTTTAGATTTACATTAAAGCTGTACTTATGAGTGTTTTTATATTCACACTTTGCAAAAAATATAATATGAAAAGTGTATTGAACACATACAATTTTCAACACTGTAGTTATATATTTTTTCATAGGGCCCGACATCTCTAACATGCTCCTGCCCTTCTCTCTACAAAGTATTCCATAGTGTCTTTGAGCTAAATATTTTTGTTTAATTAAGTTTCACCATAATCATTAACTAATTCACTGTACACAACCTGCTCAGCACCAAACAGACAGACAATTACAGGCTTGTTGATGAAGACTAGTGGAGTATTTAGCAGCTACGTTATTTTCCTTAGGAATTAGTAGAGTTCAAAACAGAGCTAAAGGAGGCTCAAAACAACCTCTAATCTCTACTGGATACGTAAATAAGCCCAGTTTTCTATAACTTTTTTAAAATCACAAAGTAAATACGTCAATGTTTCCCCTTTTAGTGGGGAAAAAAATATTTATGCAGCTTTAACATGTACACAAGTAAGTTTAAACATTTGAAAACTACAGATTTAGAGAATTTAAACATAGACATAAGACATTTTTCACAAGACACACAACAAAAATGTTTTTCAAAGGATGAACTGGAGTTAATGGCCATGGAAATGTGCTGTTCTTCTTTATGCAAGTGCATAATGAACCCATGATCAAAGCCCACATTTAAGTGACATTGTTGCAGTAAACAAGAAATGCCTTTTTTGATGAAATGGGTCAGGGCAGACTCAATGTGTTCACACATTGTGGGTTGGAATCTGGGCTGTTTTTGTCTCCCCTGCCAATATGCGCTGAATAAAGCACAAACACTATGACAAACTTACATTGTTGCTGCTTTGCCTTTATCCTAGTAGTGGCACGGGTGAGATAACATGACCAAGCACGTGATCGACATGGTAACCCTCATGAGAAACCACACGGGCGTATACGGTTCCTTCTAGGACACATGGCGCAGACTAACGGGGCAATAAGCTTGGCAAACCTCAGCATGTTGGAAAAGGCTTAAAGTAACAGGATTGGGGGAGTTTACCATCTGAAGAAGGGATAGACAAGTGGATTACACTGTAAATCATCCAAGATCTTTCTACCAGCTGTGATGCTACCCTATGTGTCATCAGACAGCTGCAACTTGATGCTCATTTTGTGCCGTTATGCAGCGTGGAAAACATACATTGCAGCGTGCGAATTGACTGCACAGACTTTCACGTGCCGGCGAGATTTCCACCTTGCATCACGCACATTATACACACTACACAGGACAATATCTCAAATTAGATAATCTACTGTATCTACACATCTTGTCTGAATGCTTGTCATCCTGTAGAATTCTTTCCACGGACGCAACGGACGCTATCTTGTGGTCTAAGAATTCCCATCGGCTGTTGAACGCTGCTGCATGTCAACTTAACTTATCAGTTGGCGGTGTGTATTCACTGAAGTGTTGTTTCCCCAGCTGTGGATTAGCAAACAAGGGAGAAGAGATCTTCTTGGCCACGGCTGTCAGTGTGGCAAGATAGACGGTGTAATTAGCGCTTAGTGCCAGCATACAGGGCAGATCCACTGACTGGTGGGACCCCACTGGGAGCTAGAGAGAGAGAGAGAGAGAGGAAGATGCTAGCAAAAGGGCTAGAGGCTGACTGACAGTGGAGAGGACGGGAGAGGCAGGAAAAACAGGGAGGAAGAGAGAGGCCAACAATAATGAGTTGCGGCTCTGGGCTTCAGAGTTTTCCTTCCTCTTCCTTTTTCCTCCCTTCTTTCTCCTTGGCATTGCATCAAGGGCCATGGGCCTCCAGTGCCGCGATGTCCCTTTTACTGCATACAAGTGTCTGTTTTGACTACATGAAAAGGCAGCGGGGACTTCCACTGAGGAATGCGTGTTACAATAACACCCATTTTCTCATGCATTATGCATGTCCAGTCAGCATATTCATGCCAGATAATGGGAATGCAGTGAAAGCTTGCTCACATGGATGGCTGTTTTGCATGTGCAGTCAATGCAGTTTAGGAGATTATTCTCAGCATGCATATAAGAAGGCTGACTACAAATTATTCTACTTTAACCCAATGCATAACCATTTTCCGTCTTTGATCTTTGACATTGATTAAACATGTCATCAACAGGCAGACTATATTTTTCCATTTTTGTTTTACAAGTTTATTTGACAGGGACCATATATAAAAACATAAATGTCAATACTTGAAATCTGATGTACACAGAGATATAGCTGTCTGTGGGCAGATGAACAATAATACAAAAACATACCTTACAGGCATTATAAAACATGATTCACCATGCTCATAGTCATAGTATGTGTATGGTATTTACAGATTAGTGCATGACTGTAGGACAATACCAATCTAATTCTGACTTTCGTCAACAAATATTGTGTACATATGTGTGTATGTAGCGTATACTTTAGCAGACCTCAGCGGGCTAAGAACTGATCCCTGCGGTATGCCCATTGTGTTCATTCTTGGAAATGACACATTAATAATGTTCTGTGAATGACATCTGTGCAGCAACGCAAGTAGACATTTTAAAAGAAATATGGTAAGCGCCAAGGATGACAATGAATATGGAAAATGGAACTAAATTCACAGAATTTTGACATCTGTATCCTCTTGCAGGTGCAGTAGAGGTGTAACGATTCATTCGATTAATCGATGAATCGATTGTCAGTCCTATAGATTAAACTAAATCAATCTGCTAAAATAAATAAATAGAATGAATCGTTTTGGCTTCACCAATAATCGATATAAATGCATTTAATCGGATGAATCGTGATTCTTATGATTTAATGTTTTAATACGTTTAAGACACACTCTCCCCTGCCAGCATGTACTCTATTGAATAATGTTCAAAATAACTGAGCAAAAATTAAATTTTTGTATCCAGCATAAAATATTATGCAGGACTACTTTTTTATAGAATAAATATGTTATTTTTCACCTTTCAGAAGAATACAGGTTGTCTCACTTGCATTATTGCATGTTTATTTCACGGATATAGAATTTTGGTTACAAGTTACTGAGTCGAATCATGGTTTACAGAATCGAATCGAATCGTTACAACAAAAAAATCATCCTTGAATCGAATCGCCAGCTACTGTATCGTTAATCGAATTGAATCGCTGTGAAGCCAAAGATTCACACCCCTAAGGTGCAGTATACATAACATCGTGGGTGATCCCTGTTGTCACATGTTTTTCCCTCATGAGAGTGGACACTGACTGGCATGCTAATTCAGCATAATGAAAGGTCAGTGTGATAGAGACACACCTTCTCTCCTGGGACCCTGTGACAAGCAGTGTGTGCTTTTGACATGATGTACTGCTGTGCCAGTAGGTACAAACATGGAGTGAATAGTGCAAAAGACGTGTAAGTATATTCGTGTGTGTGTGTGTGTGTGTGTGTGTGTGTGTGTGTGTGTGTGTGTGTGTGTGAATGCTTGTGCCTTTGACAAGCATGCAAGGTATAAATATGTGAAAAAGGTACCTAGTGTTTTCAGGTAGTCTCCTCTTGGTGCTAGTACTGCTTAAACAGCACATTGTGATTACCCTGCAGGTCAGTCTGGTGGTATTAAGGCCATCATTCCAATCCTCACATATCCATCACAGGCTTTCCAGGCTGGATTTACAATGCTAGCTCCAGCCTCACAGGTCACGGGTTGGGTTTCCACTGGGCAAGAAGCCCCTGTTTTTGGCTCTAACTTATGGCTTGTGCTGATATTTGGCATAAGAGTCATTGCCTTCCTCTCGGCAATACTTCAATACTTAAGACTGATGAAAATCTGCGATCAATAAGCAAATAGGAACTGAAAGGGCAGTCGAGATCTTAATTTATTGGCATGCGAGACTGGGCTGAGCCTTGGTGTGATGGGACTCTGGATCTAGGTGCTCCATCAATCCTGTGGTTGGACACCAGCCGAGCTGCTCCCATTTGTACTAAAAACCAGTCCATGGAAGGTCTTTAACACCCTATCATCGTTTATTACATCACACTCAGAATCTATTAAGCCAGGCATTTAAATTACAGTTAAATAAAGATACTTCAACCATAGAAACCAGGTTGATGACCTAAAGATACAGAAAACTGAATACACTTGTCTAAAAATATATAAAACTAAATTATTAATGGAATGACTGGTTCAAGCTTCCTCCCATCAATCATGTCAAGCATCTAATAAAGCAACCTAGAAAAAAAATGGTATACGTTGAAAGTCAAACACATTCCACATGAAACTATTTTAAAACGTCCACATTCAGTGTATCCGTGGTGTGTGGAAATGTACAATACCAACAGTGTTACAATAGTACATCTTCAAATACCAATGGGAAAAACCATCCTACTAGCAAGCATTTACACTTCATACAAAATACTGTCTGGATATACATTATATTATATAGAGAAAATTAACAAGATTCTTAGATTGAAGCTGCTGAAACAAATCGAGACCCTGACCCAGGGATGCTGAATACCAAACAGCTCAAATCTGCCTGTTTGTCTGCTAGGAGAAGATTGATTCAATCAACAAATCACAGCTGTCGGAGGACTGCGGGGGCGATGGTCACTAAATCAGAGGAGTTGGAAATTTATAACCAGGATCCCTCACACTGAAAATCACACATTTGTCGGACACCAAATTGTATCAGAGACACAATATGAGATAATACTATGAGGTTAAGGAGTTAGATTGTATCATATATCATATCATATCATCTCATCATATGTTATTACATATTTAATTTGGGAGTAGTGGAGTATTCATGAAAACTGGAATGTGCCTTCAGCTCAGGGTATTCATCAGGACAGAGAAGTCAGAATTTATATAATGACATGAGTGGGGTCCCTTTCCCAAGTTCATATCTTTCTTTGTTAATGAGGCTTCTGGAGCCTCTCGGACTCAAACAAGTTTAAGAACTTTCTGAAATCACAGTTGTTGGCCTTGTGGTGTGAAAGTAGGCGAGTGCGAGTTACGCCTGGAAACTTTTGTCAATGCACCATTAACAGCCTATGCTAAATGTAAATGTTAAATATCACTTTTAGCATAAGATTGCTAAAATAGATATCCGAACAAAAGATTACATTTTTAAAATGCACAATATTTACCAACTTTACTTTACAATTTGCGTCCTCTGTGACAACCAACAAATACCTAAATAATGGATGGATGAATATCTACTTATCCGTGTCACGGCAGCATTCAATGATACATCGCCCGTCTTTACCGTAACTACTCTGATGTGACATGTTTCATCCTCGCCATAGATTTGATGTCCATAATCTCTGTCCTGGCTTGCAGCCCAATTTCTTCATCATACAAGAGGGTGGAAAGAGGACAAGGTGTTTTCACGTTTCACTCGGTCGTTTAATCCATACTTTTGAAATGACAAATTGGCAAAGGATCAGAAAGAGGGATTTGGACACAGCACAAGGAAAGCGGCATACAAAGCCTTCCATATGTGCACAAAACCCTTTTTAGTGTTGAAAGCTAAAAGTAGGAAACACTTGAAATAAAATATGGTGCACACCCATGCGTCTGTGCAATAAACTGTACACGTTTTCGAATCTATTAAAAACTGAATGTTAAAAAGCCCAAAAATCTAGTGCAAACATGCATTCCTAACAAGTAGACGCTTCAGTTAACCTTGTTTGCACAGGGTGGGAAATTAATTACAGATAAAAGAAACAGTGACAAGATCAAATCCCTCAACATGTGACCAGTGGCTACAGGGGGAATTTGTACTCTCTCTCTCTCGCTCTCTCTCCCCTTGTTACGGCTTTAATTAATTAGCTGCTTCTGCAGATTGTCACAAATACATTTAGTGAAATTAATCTCTCTTTTTCTCTTTCCTCAAGGATAAAACAGAACCCTCTCAGGTGATTCCCACTTGACCTTTTGCTACTGTACTTAAATTAAAAAAAGAAACTTAATGAGAACTAAAGTTCACTTAAATAGCCGTCGGACAATTTCTGCGTCAGCTCTCAGTTACAATTCCACTGCTATCACCCTCCATCTAAAGCTCAGGAATCTCTATTTTAATGTGGGAAGAAAGGCCTCAGAATGGCATTAAGCTCCTCACTTCAAAGAAAAAGAGTAAATGCTTTTCTGAGGGCTTTTCACTTTGGAAGGGGAGGAGAGGAGGCTGATAAAGCATGGCAGAGCTGCATCGCCGACACGGATATTGAGATATCGACCTAATAATGTACAAAGGAGCCCTTGATGTACAATCTCTCTCGGTCTGCACCATCCTTTTTTTTTGTCTCTCCCTTCACTTCCAACTCCCACCAGTTTTTTTACACTGTCTCTTTTTTTAAAGGAGTCATCACCTGGAAATCGCAATTTCTCTTGTTAAAACATGCATATCTGTGTTTGACCTCAGTTGAAACTTGCCTGAAAGGCTGGAGTTTGAAAGTGGCGCCGTTTTTTCGCTTCTGCTCTTTTTCCGAACAGGAATAGCACACAAGGGTGTGCATTCCTAAAGCACGAGATTTTGATTCTGCGCCTTCGGTGACGTCACCGTGGCGGCTACTTGCATAAGCCTACCCCTCTTTCACCACCCAACCCCGCCCCGTCCGCTACCTGAAATCGCCGAAGCGCCGCCATTATGTTTTGGAGTCTGCATGCAGGCAAGCCCCCCCGGCTCTGTCCTTCCTGCGGCGAATCAACGCGCGCCTCATTACATATTATACAATGCACATCCGGACCAGTCAAAACCTCGCGCGTAATCTCGCGTGATAAAATCGCGGTACGAAAAAGGGTCAGAACAAGCTCAATGTTTGATTAAATTTTTTTTTTTTTTTCCTAATAAGTTTTACGAATTGATCCAAAGCGATCCAAGGGGGGCTGGATACGTATAAAACCAGGTGATGACTCCTTTAAGGCGCAATTGTGCACCTCCCAGGAGACTGGAGAAACTTCTCAAAAGTACAAACATTTATCCCAGTGAGTGGCTTTCAAACTCAGCTCATCCTTCTGGGGGCCGACCGTTCTTCAGTCTAAAGAGGAGAAAGGGGAGGGGGCAAAGATGGAGGGGAGGAGTGAGTAAAACATGAAGTAAAAAGACTGATAGAGTAGGAGAGGCATGGGAGAAAGAGAGCAACGATTAATTGATGGAGGCCTTCCTCTGCTCTCTGGCTCACCGAGCTCAGAAATACAGCAGGAAGAAAGTCTTCTTTATGCACTTCACCTTTCAGCAGCGCTGCTCACTGGAGAGCAAATGCAAACTCACACCAAATCTACATTGTACCACATCGTGCAAAGTCATAAATCAAGAAAACGGGGAGCGTTTTTACTTTCCACAATAACTATTCTGCAGTGTCTGATTTGTGAGACGAACAGTAGGATTACAGAATCTATGCTTGATTCCACACCAATAGATTTTAAAGGCAGGAATTCAACAAGCTACTGGAAACATTTCAATGTAATCTTTGTCCACTCTGACATCTTTGTGCACTTTCCAGGAAAGAATTGCCGCGGTGCTCGAATAATCGTAAGATGATGTGACGTAATCCATTGTTCTGTGGCTGGTACGCATTCAACAAAAGGCTTAGAGAAGGAGCAATATTTAGGTTTGCTATAGTATAGTTCAAACAACAGACTATGGCTGTGTTCGAAATGCCATACTAACGCCCTACTCGTACTAAATTGTGACGTAAATTTGATTACGTAGTGCGTTCACATACAATAGTATGTGAATTTGTGTACGCGAGAAATGCCCGGATGTATACTGCATTGGCAAGAATTTCTGAGTATACAGCGGACCTTGCTAAATCTACTCAACTTCCCCAAAATGCATTGCGGCCCATCTGACTTCTGAAAAGTTTTGGATAATGGCGGACGATTGCCGTGATTCTGGCGACAGCCCGACACAAACCGCGTACACATGTAAGTATACTGTCCAATGATTTTTATGTTTCCAGCTGACTTTTAAATCGTATTGATAATGAACGTTATTTTATTGTTGTTGGAATTGTATGTTAACGTTACGAATCGGAGGTCCTGCCAGCCGGCTAGCCTACTGACGGTAATTTACCATAGAGGTTAGCGAGCGCAAGCGAAGTGGCAAATGTGCCGTTTTTACCGACGTTAACTAAAAAGATCGTGCTTATGTTAAAACGTGGTAATATATTTACTAACGGTGGTTAATAACGCGGTGCACCGTTGTCCGTTAAAGGGACGGATGCAGACACCGAGCGCCTCATTCAGTGGAGGGAACGATGAGGAGACGTTCACCGGCAGGAGGGATGCTGCTCTGAGAGGCTTCACTTAAAAAATGTGGTGTTAAATGTTATAATTCTCATATGCAGGGCTTACTACTGTTGCTTATTTAGCTACTCAATGATGTAAGGTTGAACACCAGCGTATATAGATGGGAGATGTACTGCTCTCCTGAGATGTCTAGCTGGAACGTTCTGTTTAACAGTTATTTTAGTTGTAAATCGTCAATGAACTGTAACACTTTTCTACGTGCTGATCCCCTTCATATAGGATGTTTATTGAAGAACATTAGATGGAGGGAAGGTGGAGCCGGGTGGACAAAGAAGAAGTGGGAGAACATGAGGCAGAAATACAAGGTGAGTTGGAAGCAGTTTAAATTATTGGAACACTATAGCATAAAATAAACAAGATGGAGTTGCCTTTCTTATTAATAATCAGGCAAAGTCAGTGCTGGGTAATATCTACAATGTGTTCAAACATCAGTGTCCATTAAGTTGGTCCCATGTGGAACAGTATTACAGTACATATTATAATATATGACTAGTGGTGAATAGTTGATCTCAACAATGATGAAAGCTGCTTAATAGTCGCGATCGATGGCGAGTGAAAGCAGCTACTCAGGTAAGAGGAAGAAAGAGGGAAAGCGTGGGAGCCCGCATATATAATAAACTGTAGAAAACATTTGACAATGGTAATTTGACTTAAAAAATATTTAGAAATATTTAATTAACTGTGATAATAATCATGCTTTATATTTTGACAAGTAATTTCCATTAAACGGGAACTAGAACCGCTAACGTAATCGATTCGGTTACGTGAGAGAAGATGATTAAAATAAAGTTAAACAAAAAAAAAAGTAGTATGAGATGTGTATACTTCCATGTGAACAGTCTGAGGGTAACAGCATACTCAAACGTTCATTTAGTAGGCAGTATGCAGTACATACACGTTGAGTATGTAGTAGGCAGTACGTTAGTATGGCATTTCGAACACAGCCAAAGACAATCCACTAACTTAAACATGTCTACAGCAGCTATAGAGACACCACATGGGGACACGTTTCTGATGTCACTGAGGATTGTTATTAGTTGAACCAAGCCACATACATACATATTGCAAACTGCGGTAATGACCTGTTGGTGAACAGATATGGCTGTTTAGGCACAATGGGGGTTTTAGTGGCCCTCCATAACGGGGGACAAAAAGAAGATATTAATTTGCTTTGTTTGGTGATGACATGACTCCTTTCATCTATTCTCTCTCCGCGCCCTTATAAATGCATAATCTAATACCTTGTTCTGTGTATGAAATACTCAAAGTGAACATGGGGAAAAAAATGTAATGTGTTTTTACGCCACTGTCCTTCAAAATGACACACATATGATAAAACATACGTGTCCAGTCTACCTCCATAATAACTCCAAAGCTTAAAAACATCCTGTGGATTGGATGAGATAACAGGCCATAAAAGTGTCGATTCATTATTATAGGATAGTTATTATAACATGTTAAAAACATGATATGAGCTCCACTGTGAATGTATTATTTGTTAGCAAGGAAAGTATGACAATTAATCAGGATATTGATTTTAGGTGATACTGCCCAGCCGTAGTTCATGTCATGTTGCAGAACAGAACAAGTCAGCCACCCTGCCTTTGTGTTAATGCAGGCAAACTCTGCATATGCATGTTCATGGACAATTTATCCAATATCTCACCTCTACAACAGAACATGGTAGTCATGCGTGGCGTAATTAGCGACTGTCAATTACTGACAGGCGAGAAGGTACAGCTAATGAGCTTCCCTCCCAAGATCAAATGTACACACACACACACACACATACACACACACGGAGGGAACACAAAGATCCACACAGGACAGATGTGCAGACAAGACAGGAAGATGAGTGAGAGGAGTGGCCATCTTGAAATGTCAGAATCAATATTACAATGAAAGGTATAATATGCAACAATTTCCTAAAAACAATGTAAAGACTGATACAAAAATAATCTCAATAATCACTTATGACCCACTAGGAGTGTGTGGCGGTGTCTGTTTCTGCGGAGAGCATACAGGCTGTTCCTCCTTCCCAGGTCAAACACCACTGCTGTGTCACACCCATCGGCGTTCCAAGGCTCTCTGGCAGCCCACGGCAGGATGAAGTGTGCCTGCGGGCGGATTCAACCAAGTCCAGCACAGAGGAGGTGCGGATGTGTTTATTTGTGAAACAATCAGAAAATAAGATTTCATTCTTTGGATTGACGGCTTTGTTCTCCCCTCTCTTCATTCACTCTAGCTTGCTAGACTGCCACTGCTCTTTCACCCTGAGAGGAGGGGAGAATATACTATAAATGAAGCTGGTGTGTGCTCTCACGTGAATCAGATCAGAACATTCCTTCTCCCCCCATGTGATGGTGATGGCGACTACAAGATGGACACATTCCTAGTAGCTTGGAAAGATGTCCACAGATTGGTAAGAAAAATTAGCCTGAATGCAATACCTGCATTCAATTGCAGGGCAGTTTGCTAGGGGTGACTTTTATTGTAGCTATCAAATACAGAATACAGAACAGAAATGCAGCCTGTATGTAGCATGGAATGACAATGAAAAGAGCTCTGATCTGATGAGTCAATACGATCAGACCCCAGGATAATTAGTCCCAACCTAAAATGTAATCGACCTAATAAAGGAAGGACAAACACAGGGTCAAAATGAGTAGCTATCAATTCAAAAAACCCTCCACTTCACTCTTTACAATCTCCATCTAGTGTCAAAATAGCATATAGAAAGACAGACCTGAGACCAGCTAATACAATGGGACCCGGTTACAGTGAATACAACTACTCAGTGTATATGAGACTATATGAGATATACAGTGGTCAACATCTTGTTGTAGTAAAAGGTAGAACCACAGCTGCATATAAATGATCCTCTGCCTTCTGTATGATTTGCTCTATTTCACCACGACCATTACAGCCACAACCATTTCTCTAATGTCTTTGTTTTGACCACCATCAACCATCAATGTCTCAGTGAAATGCCATGCAATGAACTGGTATTTACAACTAGTCCCTTATTCAACAGAAAATGTGCATTCATTTGAGTATACTGAAGGAAAACAACACATACACTCAGAGACATCACTGTGGGTCACAAAATCCTGTTTCAACACATCAGCATGACGCCTAATCTGGAAGTTGCACAGTTCTGAAGGCAATTAATTATGCATGTGTTTTCATGGGATAATAATGTGTCTATTTTGGTGTCTTGTTGGATTTGGATGGTAGGGATTGTTGACTGTGTCCTGCTCCTGAAAGTACAGGCCAGGTCACTAGCTGCCCATGTGGGATGACAGGTCACCCTGCTGATGCCGGCCTTTTTTAGAGGTTACCGCACGACAGGACTGGAAAGATTCCCTGCATCCGCCGTTGACATGAAATATCTGCCGTGACACCCCGTCGAGAGGGGGTAGATTCCATAAAAAATTCTGCTGACACCTGCAGCCGTCGACTTCCATTACTCAGCAGACATCAGCAAAGTCATTTTCATTGGATAGTCTTCCAGTGTCACCTGTTTTGTTTGCTCTACTTGGGTCCTCACTTTCCTTTTCCTTCCTTCTTTTACGTTGTTGCAATGCCAAAATTCAATATTTATTCAAAATAATTACCTTAGCATGTCACTCGTTTGTTTTTCTAATTATTGCTGTATGACTGTCAGTGTCTTCTTGGTCGACCTCCCCTTTTTACCCTTTTCTCCTCTGAGAGGATGAGGAAGTGTTGCTCTCTGTCCTCACTGTATCGCCTGACATTGAGTGGACACGGGTCACCAGCGACCATCAATAACACTTATGTGTTTAGACACCAACTCCACTGGTTTATGAAGAACGACAGGACTGCCACGCAGTTTTCTAGCCACATGAGCAACGCAGGCACTTTTTCTGGATGCACGGTACTCGGTTTTAAGCTGAAAATGTGTCTGCTCCAACAGTTATGCATATATTGTACCCCCAAAAACCAAAATAAAATGTACGACACATATAAAAACATTATACTAGAGCCTAGGAATTGAGACATAGCATTTTTGTAGCTCCAAATGCAAAGTCAGGCTCCAAATAAAGTGTTTTTGGCTTGTTCAACAGTGTCTGAAAACTCCTTCACCAGAATAGCAGAGGGCTGCGTCCGATTGAAACTTGTCGAGAGCGACATTCACAACCACTTCTGATGTTGTCGGAGCAAATGTGCAAAGACAAGAAAGCAAAGGTTTGAACTTCTCCCTCAAAACACAACTATTTCTTGCAGCTTTTGCGTTTACAACCACTGTGTGTGCCTTCCAGGAAAGATTGTCCAAAAGTGTGCACCGTGGTCAAGCAACACGTCGTACAAACTACTTCCTTTCAAACATACCCACACTGTAAAACCATAAATGGAGTAGGTTTTTGTTTTGACAGCAACAAGTGAACAATGAAATGCTGTTCTCTTCAAACTACATCAACACAGTTGCCTCTCTGGTGCTCATTTTTCCTGAGGTTTTTCTCCTTCCTGCCTCCAAGCTATGGTCAAAATCCTGCACTTTAGTGCATTTTTCAGCCTCTGAATGATTCGCCGCACCACTGTAAAGCACTTACTAATGTCCTTAAAAACACTCTTCAGGCACTTGCATTGGACCACTGAACCCACTCCTGGTTCTTTGCTCGAAAGGAATGCACATAATCTCCAATAGAGATTGAATGCACTTCTTGTAAGTCACTTTACACAAAAGCATCTGCTAAATGAACATAATGTTAAAATAAAGGCCTGAAACCTGCCTTCTGTGTGCTGTCAATCTCAACATTTAGCATAGTGTTAACTGTGTGGCCACCTACAATAATACGATAAAACAGATCAACTATTACACGTCTGAAATGCTGCAGTAACATTTTTTATTTATTTATTAGCCTCTTGTTTTTATTGCCTTGGTCTTAATTCTTGAAGCTGTAATACTATAATTTGACTCAACGCCATAAAAAACAAAATGATTCATACTCGTGAGTAAAAGGCCATGAATCAATAATTAAATCACGTTGGTTCCTTTTTAGACTAACAAGCATTCCTCCAAGGATGTCTAATTTACTGAAATATTCACCACGATCCCAACTCACACGAATACAGTGTTGGTATTTACATGAGCAAGTAAATATAATAAACACATGCTGTCATTGTCTTTGCACTTTGGTGACAAGGCTACATGAAAAGGCCTCTAAGAAGGTATCATCTACAGCTGATCCACAGACTTGCTGGTCTCAGCAACTGTGGCTCTCTGAGACTGATCCTTTACTCGGAGGGCTTTACGAGGAATTTACAGCTGTATTTTTGGTACTTGGCTGCTCGGATGAATCACATTCTAGAGTGAGGAGGCAGGAACCAAGCTTAACACGGGAGACAGGATCCAGGGCATCTTGTCCAGGGGATTGGTTCCCACTGGACGTCAAAGATCATAATATAGTCTCTTTCTGAACACGTACCCTGACCTCAGGGAAGGGATATGTAGAAGAATGACAGCTGGATAGACGCCCAAGGTGTTGTCCTATATTTGTAAATTAAAGTATTTAAAGGATACAGTAACCCTTCACCAGGAGACAGGTGCACCAGCTGTTCATAAGTTCAAACTTTACTTACTAGTGCCCGCTCGGCTGATTGCCTGGCCTGCAATATTGCTGCTTATAGTCAATGTTGTGAGGTTTCATACTTAATACCACAAACATTCATTAATTCATTCTCAAGGGCCAAAAAAATTAATAAATCAGTAAAGCAGAGGCTATTAAAAGTGCTCAAATTGATGTCTGCAGTGACAAAATAACCATTTCTATATCTAGAAGTTTCTCATTAATCTACTTTTCAACCTACTGTCCTATTGTTTAAAAAAAAAAAGCCACCAGACTGCATCCTTTTCAATGCTGCTGACTTCGGCCTGGAGGTCAAGAGGCTTAATTGTGTCTATTACATCAAAAAAGATGCAGAAAATGAATTTGCCCTGCTGCCACTCCAAAAGATAGAATAATTTATGTCGAGCATAAAATGTGACTATTTCCAGTCACCACTGTTAGAATACCAGCGAGGTTCGAGGTACAAGGTTAGTCTGGGTGACAAATCCTTGCTCGGCAGACAGCTTAAGGCCTGCAGATGCCATTTCACTCGTCTCATATACCATCTGTTATTCGCCTAGCCACTGATCTTCCTTTCACACATTTCCTCTGCATTTCAGACAGTCTTACATTTACTTTAAACTGCCTTTTTGCACGGATACACGTTTGTAGGAGAATCCATCTGGTCTGTCTTCAGCGCTAAGCAGCTTCAACGCCTCTCCCCTACCCTATAAAAAAGTGTTTTGTGGTTTGCAAATCAGCGTTTTTCTTTCTTTCTCTTGCTCCCAGCTCCATTTTAATCATGCCATGTCAAAAATATGAGGATTATGAGATTTGCATTGTTTCCACATGAAGCAGACTGGGGGGCTATTTTTTAGATGTGTCAAAGTGATTGCTTTGTTCAAAACAAAAAAAACAAAGCATGCATGCATGTGCATACTCAAAATCAATTCCAGACAAGCACACCCACACACACACCATACACACATTAAGGAAGCTGCACAGAATTAGGGTTTTAAATACAAGGCAAGGCCCACACTGGGATTTGAGAGGGCAAGGTCCCAGCAGCAGGCTCTCTGCTTTGTCCAGCTCAGCTCTCTACAGCACACATCATTAATAACCTCATAGAAGAGGAGAGAAGAGCAACTGTTAGTCCTTTTTGATTTATGGCAGAGGAGTCTGTAGTGGATCCAGAGTTTCACAACGCAGGCGTCGACCAGCGTGAGTAAACCACAATCCCCGGAGTCAGAAGGTCAAGGTTTTGTTTTCGGACGAGGTCATCTTGTTCTGGAGCAGGAGAGGGAGGGATGTGAACAGAGAGAGATAGCAGAGGAAAGGGGTGGGGCGGTTTCCAGACTGACATAACATCCCGCTGTTTTCCATTCGACTCCTGGAAGGTATTTGTCCCTTCGGCGTCTCTCCGTGCCGCCGTCAGTGCTATTTCAAGAGCAGCATGCCTACAGTTTGATCAATACATACTCAGAGCAAACATACTGGGCATATGCCCTTCCTACTGCAGTGCAGAGGGGAGGATGAAAGGTTGTGCTAACTCCACAGTGTTCTGGGACACGCTGTTCGAAGCTGTTCTACCTGGCAGAGAGGTTCCCAGGTTTCAGAGAGACCGA